>NC_134705.1:85801238-86048738 GCF_043290135.1 Rhipicephalus microplus | reverse complement strand
GTCGTACACTGGGGCCATTTTAGATGCCAAGCATGTTATGGTCAATTTCAATGCTGTGTGCGGCGTGACCACCCTTGCTGCGCATGCGCATCCCCTCCCAGTCTCTCTTTTCTCCTACACTCCCCCTTCTCTCGACTCGCACCACCGACGCAAGCAGCATCTGATAGCGAGTTCCTTGATAAAAAAAAAAAAATGACTGCTAGCACTGCACAACCGTTCACTGGCCACCCCGTATTAGGCACTGGATATTGACCTCCAAGGTAGTGCTGGTGATAGATTTCTCTTGTGCGTTGTTGAACAATGAAAATGAGCAGAGTGCGCGTTATACTTAGTTAAAAGTGTACTGAGGGTCTCTGCATTTAATAAGTCACTTGTGTCTCTCACCCATTAGCAGTGATTGGTATGTTACAGTAAGAAACACTGGTCCATATGGTCCATCACTGCGTGCTTAGCAGCTCGTTCCCAGGTTGATCTCCTGCGCTACGCCGCGATGAGAGCCAGCGTCAACGGCGCCGCCTGTGTAAGCGTTAGCGCCCGCTGCTTCACACGTATGCATGGTTCCCTTTAGTGGGAGAGAGCAATTTTTCTTCCCCCATCAGTTTGTCAATCGGCGCAGATCGCAGCCTGCGCAGCTCGTAAGCAGGAGCCGTACATTAGAAATAAGCCCTGCATGCCTTACCAAATGCATCGCGTACCACGAGATCATGTGCAAAGATGGCACGTGGCTAAGTTACTCAAGGACTCGTGCAAGTTCAACTTGTGATCAACCAGCTATAGTTCCCAAAGTGAGCAATTAACGTAACAGCTATTATCACATCAGGTATTGCCTCTCACTCACATAATAGCCTGCCAAATGTGAGCAGCTTTAATAGACCAACAGGTGCGTACGATGAATAAGGCATATATCCTTTGATTGCTGCACATCATTTACTTATAGGCTTTACAGCAATGCTTTTTCCATGCAGTGAAGCTTAATCATCTTTTGGTAATGGTCTTTTTGTCTGTTTGAAAAGGACTCGCCAAGATGCATAATTGGCCTGAGCAGTCGCAAATACTTATATTTGTTTGATGCACAAGTGGCCTGTGCATGCGTTCATTTCGTATCATGTAATGCTCTTGTGCTCACGCTGGCTTTACCGCAGTGCTTTCACAAGGCAGTGAAGCTTGACCATACTTGCTTTTACGTGTATTGCGACTTATCAAAGTTTTGTAATAGCTCAACTGTTGACGCTAGAAGTGATGCATTCTATGTGAAAGTTTTATACTTAACTTCGGGGATTCATGTTTTCACAATATATCAGTAAGGTCGAGTTGGAAACTATGCATTCTTGGGAAACGCCCACGAACACGACGGAGACACGAGATTAGAAAGACTCAGTACTTCGCCTTTGTCTTGTGCCTCCGTCGTTTTCACGTTCATTTTCAAAGTATCTATCAAAATGCTGACAACGCTGTTTCACTGCCAGCAACCTTTGGCGTGCAAGAAAGGGAGCTAAGTTTTCTCTCAGCCTGTAAACCAAGCAATCGCGGCTACTCGATGTGCGATAAATAAGACCAAAATTAAGAATGACCAGCTGATATTGATAACAGGTGCTCATAGCAGCACTTTTTTGCTGTGCACTTGAATTCCTGTCTTATGTAATGTTATGGTCCGTGAGTACACAATGACACTACTACAACCAAGAAAAATTTTACTGACATTTATTTGTAAAATAACTGCTACAAAATAGAATTCTGATCCCCTTCTTAGTAGTTGCATAATTTAGCTGGAAGAAGGCAGCATCATCCAACTTCCTGACGACTTGACAACAGGGTGAGTCCACAATGTACTGGACCTGTAGAAGATGAAGAAAACAGACGAAAAAAACAACAGATAAATCGGAGTTTAAAAAATGGCACCTGAAACTTTCAACTTGCCCACCACAGCAGTGAAAAGACTCCTGTTGTCATATGTATTTTCTGCCTGTTGGTCCGCGGGCACAAGTGCCAGTCTTGTTTATTAATAGAAGCTGCTTAGCATCACTTCATTGCAAGACTTTTCTCTATCCGCCACCCGAGAACGCACTCTGTAGCGGTCAGGCTCCGCCTAGAGACTTGTGGCAGTGTGACGTTAATGTGGGCAATATATACACAGACTTTGGTTGCTTAATTTGTAGCAAACTCATTGTGAGCAAATTTCATAGTTGAATTCATAAAATATTTGAATGTTATATTGTAATATAACACTAAAATGCTGAGGCTTTAGAACATTACAAACTCAGCCTGCCTACATTAACAATCCCAGTGCCACAGGCATGCAAGAACTGCTTGCATAATCATGAATCAACTAAACCATTTTGATATATTGACAGGTTTGCAAAAATGACTATTTTTGAAAATTTGATATTCATATTTTTCTCCTAAAGGGCAAGTTACTGTTGCTGAAAAGAAAAAACAGCAAATCATATACAATATCTGATACTTTTTTTTGCAGTTTACAGCTGCACATGGTAAAAGGCTGCATGCATTAGTGTTTGTTGTGTGCCATTCATGGTATTATTTCCGAAATCCTTATTCAGTTGACATTTAGTGATCAGCCTATAAATTTTCTTGTTTTTTATTTTTCATTCCGTGCATTAGATATGAATATATTTTAGTTCAGGAAAATTTGCTCAACGAAGGGAAGTTTTTCTACTTTTGGCAAAAAAACTAAACAAAGCAAGAACTAGTTCTAGAACTTTTATGAAAGAGACGGGTTTGAGGTTTGACGTGATGAGAAGTCAATAAAGACGGAATGCCGCAGAAAGGATTGCCTCAACAAAGGAATTTGGTTCGTCGGGGTAACACACATTTGGCAATGTTTTTATGTACTTCTAGTTAACGCTCCACCACTAGCTTACAACAAGGAAGAAAAATAAGGTGGTGCATGCAGAAAGTTAACTCATCACATAACGTGAAAATTTGACCCAGAACAAGAGAAGGAACAAAGACGAGTGCTCCTCTCCAACAAGATTTATCTTGAAGAGCAAACACATATACTCTTGAAATGCAAAAAATAGACAAATCATTCAAAAAGCCCACAACTGCCATGCACGAAAACCTTACATCCTCAGGAAAGACAATTCGTTTAGACAAATCCCTAGAGAGAGAGTGAGAGAAAGTACTGATGCAGTTCAGCTTTAGTCTACAAATCTTTTTCGCCACGACAATTTCTCTTGTAGTTTTTTTTTTCCCAATGATGACGGTGTCACACAAAAGTGGTTTGGAGCCACACCTGCTGCAGTGCAAGGCCAAGAAACGATTGCGACCATTCTTGAGGTTACAAGGGTGTTTATTGCAGCACGTGTGGCTGCAAAATGATTTTGCGTGACATCATTATTGCTGAAAGAAAAAACAACAAATAAAATGACAAGAGAAATTATCAAGGCAAAGAGGATTTGTAGACTAGAGCTGAACTGCATCAGCACTCTGTCTCGGGCTTTGTCAAATTGTCTTTTTTTGAAAATGTAAGATATTTGCGCTTGGCAGTTGTGGGCGTCTTGAATGATTTGCCCGATTTTCACATTTCAGGAGTATATATGTGTTTGCTCTTCAAGATAAATCTTCTTGGAAGTGAGCACTCGTGTTTGTTCCTTCTCTTGTCCTGGGTCAAATTTTTGTGCTATGTGATCCGTTATGCATTACCAACATGCCTAACTTCATACTTTCGATCCCTGAAGTCAGTCCTTAAAGGGCCACTCACCAGGTCCCATAACAAACTGTGGAAGTTGTGTATCTAACGGAGAGCATTATACCACAAAAAGTTTTTCAATCGGTTCATTACGAGCTGAGAAAACAGTTTCTTCTTTAACAGCAGGAAACAAGGATGAAAGGAGGCAAGCTCAAAACCCTTGCCACTCCCCAGTGTAGCCTTCACAAGCCAAATCTCTTTCCTACCCTCTCCAGCATCCAACCAAGAGGTCACGTGCACATCACGTGCTCAAACAAGCCCAACCCTCGAGCGCGCGAGCGGTGTTGTTTTGTTGACCAGCATTGTATTGTGTCTACTGCCTGTTTTTGCGACATTGTTTGGAAACTGTGGCTTTGATGCGGTTGAAAAGATGAGCATAATGAGTGCTCGAATGCGCAGGACCATTAATTTCTTTTCCAGGACAGGAGTCTGCTTGATGCAGTAACCGCGGAGACGCAAACGCATGCGAAACGCCAGCACATTAGCTCGGCATCTCGTTGCAATTCACGGGGAAAAAAAATGAAAAAGACAAACACATGCATCTCAATATGTATCCCAAGTTTTATTAATCTCTTCAAGCAACAAATTACATTAACTACGCATGTCACGTTAAATAATTTCCGCCATGTCACGTGCCACTGTTGGCAGCGTCAGCACGGTCGTATACATAGAGGACCAACGTCACTGCACTGCTGTGTGTGTAGGGAGATTCATACGTGCACATCATAACCTCCTTTTCTGGGGGCGCGACCCAAAAAAAAGGGGGAGGAGCGTTCGTTTGACATTTGACCCATTTCCGCGTCGCATAGAGTTGCAATGTTTGGCAGACGTGACCATAAACTCTCGATGTACGCATTGCACTTGTCAGCTCAAAATCGCCAAACCCGGTGAGTGGCCCTTTAAAGAAAAGCAAAAATTAGAGGAGGAGACATGAAGAATGCTTAGAAATTTTGCCATATGTCTACACCAAAATGGAATGCTATTATTAATTAGAGGAATGTATCTTTTCCTTGGCAACCAGCAAACATGGCTGAGAACACACGAATACTTTTTTGTCCAAGTTAGCTGCTAAAGAGCCGAGACAAGCTCCGTAAAATCCTCTTGAACAACTTGCACAAGTAATGTCCAATACTACCCCACTATATTGTGGTTGCCGGCAGACACAATGTAACTTGTAAATACTATCTCTTGGCTGTACGCGAGCAGCCATGGAGTTTATGAGGGGAAAGTCTTCGATCATACCATTATGTATGCGTTGCAGCAAATGTTTGCGTAGCATAACTTGGTTAGGTTCAAAGTTTCTGGTTTTCTGCCTGACGCTATATAATACATGTTGGCAATTGCAAACAAGCCACAGTCAAGTGTGTTGCACTGGTTTTGTGCCTTAATTGTTTGAATGGTTAATGTTGGCGATTGTAATTTTAGAATACGACAGATTTGCCTAACAGCGTCAGGAGGGGTATCTTGATCAATTGAATCATATATGAAGACTGTTTTTGTCCGCACCAACATTTGTTACTGTAAGCCAATGATTGGGGTTCTGAACATGCAAGATTTGAACGAAAGGGCCTTTGATTTGAGTGAATTGTAAACATCGGCCCAGTAAGACATCTTGAAAGCCGACACAAGTAGGATACTTTTTCTGAATTAAATACTGTGCGACATTGATTACGCTATCTGATATGGAGGTGCCCTGTACCAGAACATTTAAATCTGCATCTGAAAGAGAATACCGTTTGTAGACATTTAGCATGTCTACTGTTGGGACTCCGGGTCCTGCCGGTCTCGTTTTCGGTAGCTGGCCACGTCGCAGGATCCATCGTCCAACAAATCAGCGAGAAGAAGCGCCCGAACGAACGACAGAGATTTATTTACATGTGGAGAAGTGGTCAACTGATCCAAAGAGAGAAGAGTGAGCGATACAAAACGTCTTCGGCATTTTATAGCGCCGCGTTGTCGACACTGGGCGCGTTGTCCGCATCGTCAGCCAATACGGTGGCTCCGGCACCTCGGCCACGAGAGAGGGGGAAACACACCTCACAACACATGGAGTGGCACAACCTAACACGATGTCCATATATGGTCACGGCGCCCTAAAATGTTGCCAAACATGGTCACGAACGCACAGCAGATTCCGGAGTTCTCCTGGCGAGAGGAGGAGCCTGAATGGGGAGGTGGGGGTGGATGACACAGTCGGTCAAGAACCGGTTCTCCCCCAAACTTCTCTTGCTTGGTTCCCTAGGGCCGGTCGTAACAGTCTCTCGCGCGGGGTGTAAAGATCTCGATGGGCTGAGGTTTGCAGCCACTGTCCGAAGAGATCAGCGCCGGCAGTCGGTTTGGTGACGACCGTCTTTGATGAAGTAGAGGGCACCACCTGCTTCATTGTGGGCTCAACAGACATCACATACGCACATGAAAAGACAACTACTCAGCCGGTGAGCGCCGGACAATTCCGCCAAACTCCACCAGGCAATTTTCCCCTTTAACTGATATTAAAGGAAATACACAATTTATTCAAAATGTTACTCATACGTTAAGGTGACACAAAACAACACTGGAAGCACACCGAACCCAAAACCCTGGATAGCCGTGTCTTCAACGTTTTCAAACAAGTACACCTAAAAGAGTAAAAAAAAACAATCACTAGCCCTTGTCTAGGTCAGGAAAAAAAATGCCAGAGTTCTCGAGACATCCTCTCGCGTCAGGGGCATCGACTTAAGCCATCAGCGTTGCCATGGAGTACACCCTTTTTGTAGCGTATTTCAAACGTATATTGTTGCAAAACGAGACTCCAACGCAGCAGGCGGCCGTTCTTAGAGGACATGGTCTGTAGCCAGGTGAGAGGACAATGGTCCACTTCCACAATGAACTTGCTTCCGGCAATATAACAAGCCAGTTTCTGGACTGCCCAAACCAAGCACGCACATTCCTTTTCGCTAGCGCTGTAAACCTGCTCGCGAAGGGTGAGTTTCCGGCTAACATAGAGGACGGGATGCTCTTCATCCCCCTCATCCCTTTGACTAAGAACTGCCCCCATGCCTCTATCACTAGCGTCGCATTGGACTATGAAAGGCCTCGAGTAGTCCGGTGAACTAAGCAAAGGTTGGCTCGACAAGGCCGTTTTCAAAACGCGGAAAGCCTTTTCTTTCTCCTCATCCCAGTCGATCATTTGGGGCTCGGTCTTGCGCAACGCGTCAGTAAGAGTGCTGGCAATGTCGGAATATCTAGGGATGTACTTACGATAGTAACCAGCTATTCCAAGAAAAGCCCGAATATCGGTTTTCGTTCGGGGCTGGGGAAAGTCTCTGATAGCTGCCACTTTCATTCCAGAGGGACGGCGATGCCCTCGACCGATAACATGCCCTAGATAGAGTACCTCTGCTTGTGCTAGCTGACACTTGGGCGCCTTTACAGTTAAACCTGCTTCGCGTAGGTGTGTCAGTACTGCTCTCAAATGCGCCAAGTGTTCTGGCCAGGACGAGGAAAACACGGCGACGTCGTCCTAGTAAGGCAATGCGAAGTCCTCTTGACCCCGCAAAACCTTATCCATTAAGTTTGAAAAACAGTAAGGCGCGTTCTTTAGGCCGAAACTCAACACTTTAGGGCGGAATGTCCCCAATGGTGAAATAAATGCAGCATACCGGCTCGCCCTCTCAGTGAGCGGCACCTGCCAGTAACCTCTCACTAGGTCTAGCGTTGAGATAAATTCCGCGTTGCTTACCCTCTCGACGCGTTCCTCAATGTGGGGAATTGGGTATGTCTGATCCTTGGTGATGAGGTTTAACTTACGATAGTCTACGCAAGGACGCGGATCTTTGCCGGGTACCTCCACAAGAATTAACGGGGAAGTGTAATCACTTTCACACGGCTCAATCACGCCCAATTCCAGCATCCTGTTAACCTCTGCTTTTATTAGCTCAAGCCGGCGAGGTGACAGCCGATACGTCTTAGATCTTACCGGTTCCGACGATGTAAGCTCTATGTCATGAGTGAGGACGGATGTCCGTCCTGGCTCGCTTACAAATCTGTCCTGAAACTCGGTCAAAAGACCACGCAATTCCTGCTTCTGCTTCATTGTCGGTTGTGACTTTGATACTAAATCCTCAACTCTTTTCTCGATCGGGACTTCGTCCGATTCGGGAGCTAATTCAGGGATTTCTGCCGGAAAATCATGTTCACGATGGCTTCCCTCTCTTTATAGGGCTTGAGTAAGTTGCTATGATACACCTGGTGTACCTTACGACTTCTGGTAATTTTACCACATAGTTGGTGTCAGACAATTTTCGAGTAATCTCGGCCGGGCCGACCCATTGCACTTCAAGCTTATTCTTTTGGGAGGGCTTCAACAACATGACCCTGTCTCCTACAGCAAAGTGTCGCGCTTTAGCTGTTCGATCGTAGTAAAGCTTAGCCTTCTGCTGTGCTTTGGTCATCGCACTCTCGGTCAGTTCTTGGGCTTTTGTTAGACGATCCAATAAGGTGAGGACATATTCCACTACTACAGGATCATCACCCTGACCTTCCCACGACTCTCTCAGCATACGAAGGGGAGACCGCAGTCTGCGGCCGTAAACAAGTTCCGCTGGCATAAACCCTGTTGTCTCATGTGGTGCAGTTCTTAGTGCAAACATCGTTGCAGGTAAGCACATTTCCCAGTCAGTTTTTCGTTCAAAACATAAGGCTCTTAACACTCGCTTCATCACGGAGTGAAGCTTCTCTATCTAGTTCGACTGCGGATGGTAGACTGAACTATGCAATAATTTCACGCCACACCGCTCTAGAAAGGTTGTCGTTAAGGCACTCGTGAAAATGGTGCCCTGGTCTGATTGTATCTCGGCAGGAAAGCCTACCCGGGCAAACACGGACAGAAGTGCGTTCACTACTTCCACGGAACTTGGCTCTTTTAGCAGGACCGCCTCTGGAAATTTAGTAGCTGGGCAGATTAAGGTCAGGATGTGACGGTAGCCTGAAGTTGTCTTGGGCAAAGGACCTACTGTGTCAATTACCAACCGACGAAAGGGCTCCGTGATTACGGGTACCAGCTTCATTGGAAATTTCGCCTTATCTCCCGGCTTACCCACTCGCTGACACACATCGCAAGATTTTACAAACCTCTCTACATCTTTAAAGCATCCAGGCCAGTAGTATTCCTGTAAAAGACAATTTTTCGTCTTCTTTACGCCTAAGTGGCCTGACCATGATTCTCCATGCACCAAACTAAGCAAATCCTGACGATACGCCTGAGGTACGACTACCTGGTCAAACTCTACTCCTCGCCTATCTAGATATTTTCGATAGAGTATGCCGCTCCTCTCTTGGAATCTCACATTTCGTTTGGCGATTCCCTCTTTCGAACTGTCCTGGAATTGCTTAAGCGTCGGGTCCCCCTTTTGTTCGGTTATTAATGAAGCGGGGCTCACCTGCAGCAGCCGACTGAAATTATCCGAAGTTGGCATGACACACAACTCTTTTGTATTTCCTAGTACCTGGAATGTGTCACCCTCTGTGCTATCCTCTGTACTACCAGGAATCGGCTTGGGAGCAACGGCATTTTCTATTTGCTCGGTCAACGAGGCATAATTGACCCCTTCCAATTCGGGAGGAGGTTCCTCGTCGCCTTTAGGAATGGTTGCCTCCGCGACTACGGCTTCTGCAGCCTGTTCTCGCACAAGTCGATTTGTTACCGTGGTGTCCAACTCGCAACCAGGCCCGTTGTCGATTTGAGGCTTGTTTGCCTCAGTGAATGTTGCTCTCGCAGCCAGCGCACGTGCCTTCGATCTAGTCAGTGCCTGCACTATGCCTTCTCCCAACGTTAGACCTTTCTCCTTCAGCATTTGATCTGACTTATTTGAAAATAAGTAAGGATACTGAGGGGGTAGATATGGCGATACCGCGGCTTCCGTTTCCAACGTACCAAATGCGCCTTTAAGGACAACTTTAGCTACGGGAAGGCACTGACTGTTTGCTTCTACAGCTTGTCTAATCCAGGCACAGTCTCCTGAATACTGTCCGGACTGAACAAAGGACAGATGAACTACGTCCATAGTGGCTGCGGAGTCTCTAAGAACCCGACACTGCTTGCCGTTCACGGTAAGGTTGTACATATAGGGCTCTAACAACTTCATGTTCTCGTCGGCTTCATTTATAGATAAAAAAGCCACCTTTTCTTTCGGCCAATGCTTCGCGAAGTGCCCTGTTTCGTGGCAATTGAAACAAGCCGCCGGTTTTTTCGCCTCAAATTTCCTTTTGCTTGCCTCTGCCGACGCCCCATGGTTAGATGCGTTGTTTTCCTCACCCTTTTGTGCGACACTTGTCGGTTGTTTTCTAAACGGCGCCTTATTCGGTAGTAGGAATTTTTCCCTTTTTGGCTCGCTGTTTGCCCCGAGGGCGCGGCGCGTAACGAATTCTTCAGCGAACTCTGCGGCTTTTGTTACGGTGTTCACGTCTGGTCTATCCTGCACCCAGAACCTCACCTTTTCTGGTAACCTTTGATAGAATTGTTCCAGACCGATACACTCGAGCACCTTGTCATGATTCCCATACGCCTTTGCCTCTTTCAGCCACTCCCCCATGTTGGCCATTAACTTGTAAGCAAACTCCTGGTATGAATCATTGCCCTCTTTTACGGCGTTGCGAAATTTTTGTCTGAAACCTTCCGCTGACAACCTGTATTTCTTGAGAAGGCTCGACTTTACCTCACTGTACTCGTCAGCCTCCTCTTTCGTGAGGCGCGCGATTACTTCTGAGGCCTCCCCCGGATGTAGGGACAACAAGCGTTGAGGCCATGTATCCTGGCTGAAACCTTGCCTTTCACAAGTTCTCTCAAAGTTGACGAGGAACAGCCCAATGTCCTCCCCTAGCTTGTACGATCTCATTAGGTCCGTCATTTTGAACCTGACCCGCTCTGCGGTACCGGATGCCTCGCTGCCTCCTGCTCTACTATTGTGGCTAATTTCTAGCTCGAGGCGCTTCATTTCAAGCTCGTGCTTTCGCATCTTATCTGCTTCGGCTTCTGCCGCTTTTCTTTCGGCCTCCGCCGCCTTTCTTTCGGCCTCTGCCGCTTGCCTCTCCTGAATCTCCTCGACACATTCTGACAGCTCGTCATCCTCAGCCCCCAATGCGAGAATCGCCTCTATCAGCTCTGGCTTTCTTTGAGAGTCCGACACCTCCAGATTCAACTCCCTTGCAAGTAGCAACAACATGGACTTTCGCAGGGATTTCAGATTCATGGCTGCCTCCAGTACCGCTGTCTCTGTTCCACAAAGATTCCTGTCCTGCAACTAATTAACCTTGACGGCAACGACAGCTCTAGGTTCCTGCCTTGCCTCAAGTTTTCCGTTAACTTAGTCTACAAATAAAGCTTCAAAAAGCTCTTACACGGAATCCTGCCCGGTCACTGTTAACCTTGACGCCACTGACAGAAAGAGCTTAACCAAGCTATCACACAATTTCTGCCTGACGCAAGTTACCTGTTAACCCAATGACCAAGACAGCCCCTCTCTACCAGCTTTTACTTAACACATAGAGTAAATGCCTGGTAAAATTTAACAGAGAAAGCCGGCACTCACCCAGTTCACAGTCATGTCTCCGGCGTCGTGCCTCTCAGAAGTGCCGTTCGATTCCCTTTGGAAGTCGATGAGCTCGTGTCATCCTTCTCCTGTCGTCCCGTTGTTGAACTTCGGGCTCACTCCGTCCAGTGGTCGCTTTCGGGGTTATCGGCATCCCGCCGCTGCCATCCAGTTGTTGGGACTCCGGGCCCTGCCGGTCTCGTTTTCGGTAGCTGGCCACATCGCAGGATCCATCGTCCAACAAATCAGCGAGAAGAAGCGCCCGAACGAACGACAGAGATTTATTTACATGTGGAGAAGTGGTCAACTGATCCAAAGAGAGAAGAGTGAGCGATACAAAAAGTCTTCGGCATTTTATAGCGCCGCGTTGTCGACACTGGGCGCGCTGTCCGCATCGTCAGCCAATACGGTGGCTCCGGCACCTCGGCCACGAGAGAGGGGGAAACACACCTCACAACACATGGAGTGGCACAACCTAACACGATGTCCATATATGGTCACGGCGCCCTAAAATGTTGCCAAACATGGTCACGAACGCACAGCAGATTCCGGAGTTCTCCCGGCGAGAGGAGGAGCCTGAATGGGGAGGTGGGGGTGGACGACACAGTCGTTCAAGAACCGGTTCTCCCCCAAACTTCTCTTGCTTGGTTCCCTAGGGCCGGTCGTAACACTACTTTAACAGTTGCAAGGCCTACCTTTTTTACTTGATTTGGGAAAAATTTACGCTTGACAGCTCTCACTTTTTTTGGCCGCCCCCTTCTTGCTGTAACCAAAGGTACCACAAGTTTTCTACTGTTAGAATGCCCAAGATAACTTGTGGCAGTAGTTTGTGATAACTGAGCTGGTGCAGCCTTTATGGCTGCTGAAGTTTGGTTACGAGGAAATGTGGTTAAATTTCTGAAGAAAGCCTCGCAGGACGAAAGTTTTTCCTTTAACTCCTTCTCACCACAATTATATAATACGTTAGCCACGGTTTTTGACATTTCGCAAAGACTCCTATAAGCATAAGTATTCTCTTGTGCAGTGTCAAGCTTCACACAGGGTGGTGACTGAATGCTGCTTGTTACCACTGGTGTGGCACTAGTGGTTGTGCAGCTGTCACTCAGGAAATGATCCTTGCACCACCTGTCTGGTATGCAAGCCTTGTCGAAAAGATCTTGCTTAGTAAAGTCGCGCACTGCTAAAATATGTGCACAAGGCAGAGTGTACTGGTTATAAAAAGCACATGTGCAAGAAGTCAAGCACAATGAAACACTGTACTGCGATCTTGGTGAAACTACAACATAAGAATTGGGAGTGGAAGTGACTTGATAACTTATATTTTTAAACTTCTCATACTGCTCTAGTACTTTACTTGTAGCCTCAGAATTGCAATTACGGGACAATTCTAGCTGAAATGGGTCATTGAAATCATTTATGTTTAGGTTCAGCTTCATTTCTTTAAGCTTAGAGAACTGTAGAGATAAAGAATCATAATCAACGTAACCTACCAATGCTTCTATTGCTTGAACCAAATGCATGCTTGAAGAGAGGTATTTTTAATCTTTTGATTGTGGCACTCAATGCGATTATTAGTATTATTACCAAATGTAGAAAGGGCTTGCCGATATGCATGTACCCACATTTCCTTACACAAGTGCCAGTTATGCATATAGTAAGAAATGAAATCTGTGCAAGTCATAGCTTGGAGGTTAGCAAGCTTATCGAAGTAGTCTTGCTCAGTGGGGGAATAAACTAAGCTTTTTAAGAGAGGAAGCAACTGATCACGTTGCTGTCTAGCTTTTTCATTAACATTTTGCTGGAAACAATGCAACACATGCCACGTACACAAAAGTATGTTGGAATTAGGAAGTATACTGGTTAAAATGCGCAGTTCATTGAGATCTTTATCAATCATCGCTACTTTGCAAGCAGACACAACAAATGGGTTGAAATCTACAAATTTTGCGAACATGGGCTCAACCATTTCAGTCGTCTCATTTCATAAGAAGGCATAACACACAGGTCTCCCACGATCACGACCATCTTGAACTAATATAGAGTAAAGAATATAACCCTCAATATTCACTTTATACGTTCCATCAATAAATAGAATCTCTGGATACTTTTCCAAAATCTCACGCATGTGCGTTGTTTGAAGAAGTATGAATTGCAGGTAATTATTTTGATTCATTTCATAGTGAATAACCCAGTTTGGATTATTTTTTAGCAAGGTCTCTACCTTCTCTAAAACCATTTCACTATGAGCCTGCTCATTGCGGATAGGAATAGAAAATCATTGCTTGTAATTATTAATGTCCTTTGTAGTTAACTTCTTACCAGTTTTTTGCTCGACCAAGTTTTTAAAATCCTTTGCGCCAATATTACATTTAGCTAAGTCAAAGAATTCTTCTTTTTCTCCATAATTCAGGAGTCTCTTCTGAGGATACAAATCATAATATTCTGTGGGATGGTTATGCTTAGCTTGTAGTTTAGTTATCTTGTAGTGCAGAGTAGGCGATTTACATAGGCTTACCGATACTGTCATTTCACAGCCAGTACCATTGTAAGCTTGCTTTGGTCGCTTTCCTATCCCCCTGGGCTTTATTGTGCGACCGTGAATGCAGCAATATTTAATTCTAATATACTCGAAGTCCTTATCTTCTGATGTGAATGGACTTTTATTACTCTTATTTATCATGAATACATGCCTGCCCTCCCTGCACCACTCATCAAAGCTTTTCTTAAAAGAAGGAAAGTTATCAAATGTTGCATTTAAATAAACTTTGCTACCCCCACCATATAGTGTATTTACTGGGTTATTGAGGACAGTTGGGTTGGCACCAGTGTTTACACAAATAGCCTGGGCACCAGGGCTGGCAGGCCTGCTTCTGGATGTCAAAGCAGCCTCACAATACTTGAACATGTGCAAAATGAAGAGTCTCAACGAACGAATCACGATATCCGACCCACCAAACTCCATTAAAGAAGTAGAAAATGCGCTGGAAACACTACGAAGGTACATGGATGAATTGAATGAGTTTAACGAGTATGAAATGCAAAACAAACACTCTGCTTTAGAGAGATACCGTAATAATTTAATAGACGCGATAGGCGAATTAAACAAGGTACCAAAAGATACGCTGACGCGTTTGAAGCTTTCAACGGCCGACGTAGTTCAGACTACCAGTCTGAAACACGATAAAGAATATAAATCGCCCATAGCTATCACCAAAATTATGATACAAGATAGAATTAGTCGTTTACACGATAAGTTAACGATACTAAAAGAGGAGAAGGAGGCTCTCGAAAAAGTTACCGCGGCGTATTGGGACAAATATAGAGAATGTTATTACGAGAACACCATAAATTCGAAACGTAATTACATCAGTCAACTCGGAAATGTCATAAATTCCATAAAATGGAAATCGAATGAGCTAAACTTTGAGGACGCCCTGATTAATTTGAAAAAATTAAGCGACCCATCCGAGATCGATAGGTACGTGAAGACCATAACTAACGCTTACGAGAGCATGGAATTTAAAGTAAAGGAACCGCTCAAGAGCGATTATGACAATTTACTAGCCAGCGATTCGCGTTTGATAAGTTCCATTACGGAAATGATAAAGGAAGACGATATCTTCGTAACCAAGATGAATGATTCGGACGTGATTGAAAGCCATTGCGCGCTCTTACTCGTCATACAACAGAGATACGACAATCATAATGCTGCATTAGACAGGGCGAACGATAAATTAAAGCAATTGCAGGTGGAATTCGAGTCTAAAGCATCAAACGTATACCATAACATAGCGAGGGAGGCAGAGGAACATAAGGAGTGGCTCGCTCAGCAGGCAATAGTGCGTGCAGAGCACGTAAATAGGTTACGTGAGAGACTCAATAGCTTACACGAGCAAATATTAGATGCTAACAACAACTTCCAAACGGAACTAGCAGACAATTTTAAAGCGTGTCGGCTTAGTGTCAACCAAGTGAAGGAAAAAAGGAAACAAAATGAAGAATTTGAAAAAGCATGCGAAAGGGCACGTAAGATGGTTGCCGAGTGTGTCAGTAAATATAAACAACACCACGAAATCAAAACAGACGACGCTTTAACGTTTCTCAAATTTTATTTTCCAGATCACGTAGAATCGCTCAAAAATACTCTTCGTGAGGTCGACCAGGAACTTGAGCACAAGAAGCAAGATGTAATGAAAAGCATGGAAGAGTTACAAAAGTTGTTACACGACAGCATCGAAGAATATCATGCGAAAATAAAATGTTTGAATGAAGAATTGGAAAGTACAATTGGGGAAGTTATTAACGAACGAGACCGCCTCTTACGGCTGCGACAGGCCGTGTCGGCGGAGTTGAACGTGCTGAAAAAGAAATTTGTTAGTTCTCGTGCCAATGACGTCGTGTCTACGTTGAGTAAAAGCGTGGAATCCATGGACGGCACCGGGGAAGTAACGCCCGAACTATATGAGAGATCAAAATCTTGCGCGAGTATTTTGCAAGAGATCAGAGATGCTATTTCATCGCTCGAAAAAATTAATTACTCGCCTCTCTTGGAACAGGCAAAGGCTTTGAGAACGCGTCCAGGGGCGCCGGTAAACGAATGCGATGAGTTCATCGTTGAGATTAATCGAGACATCGACGCGATAGAGGATAGTCTCAAACAATTGAGTACGTTGAACACGCATTGTACGGGAATAAACAACACCATTATTGGCAAGATAAACGCTTACGAGCGGGAAATGAAAGAGAAAGCCGATCGCGAGGTCGAGGAAAAAAAGAGACGGTTGCAAAAGTGGCAAGGGCAATACGAAGAGGCAAAAAATGCCCTAGATAAAATAATACACTCTCTAAATAACGATTTCAAATATCCGGAACTCACAAACGCGCTACTTTCGTCAGATATAAATAAGAGGATAGAAACCATAGATAGTTACATCGAGCAATACAATGTAACATTGAAAGCGGCCGAGGAATTCTTCGAAAAGCAATACGTTCCTTTTAAGATGTTTACGGATCTCATTCACTCGCTCGAGGATCAGGACCTATTGAAGCAGGTCCACGAGGCTGAGCAAGAACGCATTAATAATCGTGAGGTTATTCTCGAGAGCATTCGTGATAAACATTCGAAAGCCACGCGAAAATGCATAACGTTAATGAAAGATACCAAATCTAAGAGAGTTTCTACGATACTCGCAAGGTCCAAGGACTTGTACATGAAAGATATATTGAAACAATTTTCGGATTACATCAAAGATATCGACGTTACGATGACTGAAGCTTTACGGGACGTTAAAATTCCGTCCAAGGACGAGCTGTTTGCGATCGTGCCCCTACACAAATTGCAAATTAAAGTAAACACGTTAAAGAATCAGATCAAATCGATAGAGAAGAGCTCGTTTAATGCCGACGTGAGAAACGAACGCTTTCAGTATTTTATGCGAGAACACAAGGCCTCGAGCGTGGGATCGCATTACGAACAAGAATTTAACGAACGGGTTGTTTTGTTTCAACAAACGATGCAAATGTACCAGAGCACCTTGAACGCCTTGCACGACGACATACGCGTGCTGACAAACGAAGTCGCCGAAAAGTTCTGAAAACATCAAGAGCATGAGTGCTGTAGCGGCCGCTCTCGAAAAGCAACGAAAGTACGACGAATATTTAATTCCGATTAAGATGAGAGAAGCCAACATGGATAAATACGCAAAACAATTGGGAGAACTGTTAGCTACCATTAACATTGACGAGTTCCCGAGCGAAATGCCCATACCTGATGTCGCGAAACCTATTGTTGATATGGGAATTTATAATAGGCTTTACTCGGAGTTTAACGCCAAGTGTGTGAAATACGAGCAAGACAGTAAACATGCGAGAGACAACATGCTCTTGCTGGATAAAACGTACAATAAATTCGTGGAAGCATACACCTTCGTTAGCAGTAGTAATTTGACCAAAGATTCCATTACGGGCCTACGAGAGGACCAAGTGGATTATTACAACAGCCTCGAGGAAAAAATGAAAAGGCGGCACACGTATCTAAACAAAGAATTTCAGACTTTACGATCCGACCTCGTCGTAAAGCTAGAGAATAAGTATACGCGTTTCGTTAAAATTGTTGAATCGGTGAAGGAAAAATACGAAGCAATTAAGAGAGAATACGAAACGCACAAGACCGAAATTAGCAATAGATTCGAGCGGTTCATGGACAATCTCAATCAACACATCAAGGAGCGTAATAATTACAAGACCTTGGTGAAACAATTGCAGGGCGACGTGCATCAGAAAATGCTCACGTTAGAGAACGCCATCGACAAGACTAAAATATTGAACGAGATTAATACAATCCAGGGATTGATCAAAGAACGGACAAACTATATTGCAATGCGTCAAAAAGTAGATCAATGGAACACGTTCGATTTGTCTCGCCACTACAAAACGATGGATATGATTCAAAAAGCGAACGCGAAAATACTATCGGATACGGATAAGTTACTAAAGGAGTCCGATGAAATCACATCGTTGGTTACTCCGCAAGAACTGCAGCTGATGAGAGAAGCCATTAACAATATCCCTGAGGTTGCGTACGAGGAAATAGATTTGGAACAAATTACTTTTAACGAAGAATTCGAAAGCCACATCGGCGATATCAAGATTCGTTTGAAAAATAGATTCAACAGGCAAGAATACGTTTTGGGGCTTTCGAGGGAATACGAACTCTTCGTGGAAACACTCGTGATTCCATTCATCAGTATTCACAAGCATTACATTAATGTGGGGGATGGCGTATACGATTATTTCAAATATATTAAAATGTTGGAATATACCGTTGACTTGTATTTTAAAACGCTCGTTAAATTACAAGCAGCCATTTGTAAATATCCCACCTCTTACCAACTTCGGAAGTGTCAAGAAATTATAAATTTCAAAAGACTCGTAACTTTCAACAGGATACTGGTGGATAAAAATGAGCCGAAAAAGAATCTCGATGCGTCGTTGACCGAAAAGGTTGAGAGGTACGAATTGCTACTTAAAGATTATACAGAGTGTATAATTGAGCAGGCGCAATTTATTAAAATGGAGATGAACAGTGCGCTCAGCGGAAATCACGATAGATTTAGATCGTTACTGAGCGAGCTGCAAGAGGAAGCGGACAGTATTAACATCGAGCTGGCTCGTGGGAAACAAAAAAGCTCGCCAGAAGTTATAAAACGAGCCGCTTCGTTACTAAAAAAGGATCTAATGGCGTCCGGGTGCGGCTACATCGATGCGCTAAGCATATACGTTAAGGATACGTTAATTAATGCACACATTAACGATATCATTGAGGAAGTGAAAAAGCAAGCTCAGCGGATCGCCAAGCGATACGATACATTGGATATTTTTTTGACGGACAATATGCAAACGTTAGGCGAATTGAAAATGATGGTTTTGCAAAAAGAACGCACCAATGACACGGTGCCGCGCCTATCTATATTAATGCATGATATGGAAAGGAAGGTAGCTGATGCAAAGGGTCGACTGGACATTATTCGAAGCATTATTATACACCACGAACAACAAATACAGACTCTAAAAAATATACACGACACAATTTTACATCCATTACGGGATATCAACCAGGAAAGTTTAGACACCTACGATTTGGTAAAGACGACACTACAAGAATGTACTCCAGTCGATGTTACTTTGATCAATAAGACTATAGAGGAAATTGATCGATATATCGGCGAGAAAAAGCATCACGTCAGTGTAATAGTAAGAAGTGGTGGTGGTGTCAAGCGAGATCATAAGGGTAAAATTGTCGGGGATCTTACAGAACCGGTAAAGGAAGAGGGTGGTAAGAAATCGCGGGTGCTTACGAAAGTAGAGTTAGAATTGCAAAAATTAAAAGGACAGAAAGAAGTGCCCTCGCCTGCTAAAAAAATTCGTATCGAGAGGAAAACACCTAAAGAAAAAAAAATACCTCCCTCCACTTCTATTCCCGAAGAAGAAAAAATACCTCCCTCCATCTCTACACCTAAAGAAGAAAAAATGCCTCCCTCCACATCTACACCTAAAGAAGAAAAAATACCCCTCTCTGCCACTCTGACCAGACAACAACAGATAGATGCTATGATTAGGGAAACGTCCGTGCTCAGACATTCGAAATATCCCAAATCGCCTGCAATGGCGGTAGTGTCGCCAACGACGATAGCGAGAATGCGAAAAGACGTAAAAGATATCACGAGGGAAAGGCGGTCGCAGACCAAAACGATGTCTAAGTCACGACAATACATGAGAGATTTACAAAAGAGCGAACATAGGCAAGGTGTTGCCGATACGTTGGGTGGGGAGGAGAGTATAAAAAGTGCCGCGTACGCTCAACCAATGGACCAGGATGAATCAACAGCCAGTAGTGCTAGTAGTCGGGGAGGCATCTCTTATACGTAAAATAGCCAGATTGCAATTTTCCATGATACAACAGTATAACTTTATACAGAAACAAATGCAAGTATTGCAGCAGTTAGAGATCGATATCGCCCAAGCAGAAGAACTTCTTCGTTTGTGTCAAATTAACCAACACCCTGCCGAGTGCAAGAAGAATACGTAAGCGAGACATGGGCGAAGTGACGACTTTGGCCGCTTTTCTCGAGCGGTACAACCTGCAGCGCTATCTACCACTTCTATCGTCTGCAGACAATGTGAAGATCGTCGAAGATGTCAATGAGGTGGGTTTGACCTCGAGACACGAATGGTACATCACTCCATTGCGTCACGCATGCGACGTCGTCGATACTTGCGTGTGGTGTTGGCATGATGATGCAGGATTTGTCAAAGTTAATACAGATACCTCGGTAATTTCATGCAACATTCCCAGTTTGTCGAGGATCAAGAACAAGACCACTCGGTCGATCGCACTGGACGATAGCGGAAGCGAAAAATGCTTCATTGCCGGAATTTTAGCTATCGATACCAGCGGTACTATAATACCCATAGATATTTGGATCTATAACGGAATCTCAATGAATCAAGCATGTGGTAGCACCAGAACTCTGCTTCTCATGCAATTGAACAATGGAATTGCAGGCACCAAACAGCAGAAAAGGGCCGCAAATGGATGGACTTTGGTCACGTTCAAAGACCCTGAAGACATGACCACGATGCACGTCAAAGTCTATACCAACGGGACTTTGGTCGAAGTCACCGTAGATACGGACTTGGGGCTTCTCTACAACGGAATCAAGATGAAGAATTTCGCATTCATGTACTCGGATTACGTACCGACAGAGCCCGGAGAGAAACTCATGGTGCATCTATCGCAAGGACACGGTTGCATTCTAGTCAAGAGACACACCAGTCAGAGGCTTGCCGATGTGAGCAAACGCACAAAGAAGGGTCTACCGACGGTAACTGGTGGCGGTGCTACCACCACCAATAACGACACTAACAAAGACGACGAGGAACAACAGGATCAGCCTTCGCGGAAACGTAAGCTCCCTACAACCATTCCTAATAATCAGCCACATTCGTCTGCACTTACCACAGGTATTAACGAAACCGTAAGACAGGCCTTTGCGGCTGTCTGCCCGCCCGATAAAAATTATGATTGGCTAACAGAACAGACGCTGCCGGAATTCTACAATGCATACCTAAAGACTACCATGCCTTACAGAGCAGACGTCTACTGTCCGCAACTATCGGTAATGGTAGAATATAACGGAGCCTTTCATTACAGAAAGGGGTACATGGAGAGGACGGTGAACGACATCATGAAGCTGTAGAAATAACAAGATTGTTCAGATCAATGTCAATCCAACCCTCTCTCATAAGCCGACAGGCATGCAGAGATATACAAGGTTTCGCATGTACACGGAGGTGGTTGGGTTCGAGCCGGTCATGTTTACCATGAAGGAGTGTGCGTGGTACCTAAACGACAACCACTTTGAAATTGTGCCAGACAAGAGCAACTGTCCCTTGAGAGGCTTATCGGAAAGAGAGATCAAGTTCATCGAGAGCGAAGTCAGCACTTCGTTGCCAAACATGTTTTCCGGTGAGGGCAGGAACATTTCGTTTGAACCGCTATTCAAGATCCTTTCTTTCTCCGAAGCGGCGGCGGCTACACCGACGGAAGGATGTGACTATGCAGCATTCGTCCTCAAGTACAACCAATCGCCGTTCATAGCAGTCGACACGCGATCCAACATGGAAATCAAACCGGCCAACACCAACAATTTAGTGTACATAGTCTTCTGGAAGCGATACCCCCGTACTAAATACCTTTTCTATAGAAGAGATACCATCCACGTACCATTGTACCTGATAAAAACTTCTAAGAAGCTAATTGAGTACATATCCTGCCGCATATTCGATCAAGTGGATGAAGCTACGCTTCACTGGAAAAGAAGTACGGATCCCAGTGGAAATCAGCACTGCTTGGTTAACAAATATGGAAAACGCCCATGACTTTATTGACTTTGTGCACTATGATTTGAGTGCGGGATGCCCGAGAATTAACGACCAGATGCCGAACTTGAGTGTGACGTGCCAGAAAGTGTCTGAACAATACATAGACAGTGTTAAACGACAATTGTCAGAAAAGGTGCTCTTTAACAACGCACAAACCCTCGCTCTCTATGATGCAATAAAAATGAGTACAATATCAAATATGGTCGTCGATCATTTGTATGATGCCTATTTTCTATTCTATTGTCAAGCACTATATTGGCATCATTATTACAATACCTCTTATAACATAGATGATAATACCAGGTAGCATTTTTTTGTATCTTTATTAATTGTTATTATTGTCTTCAGACGAGGAGGAGGAGGAAAAGACGGCGGGTTGCTCGGACAAATCGTTGATGCACGAACAAAGTAAGGGGGATGAGTCGTCGTGAGAATGATGACAACGCAGGCGCTCGTGAAGATCCTTGTCTATTTTAGCAGAAATCTCGTTGCAAATTTGCGTGATGTAACACGAGGGTGGGTTCTCAATCACACGATTCAC
This sequence comes from Rhipicephalus microplus, assembly GCF_043290135.1. Taxonomy (NCBI): domain Eukaryota; kingdom Metazoa; phylum Arthropoda; class Arachnida; order Ixodida; family Ixodidae; genus Rhipicephalus; species Rhipicephalus microplus. The sequence continues at coordinate 86,026,477 of NC_134705.1, read as the reverse complement.
TCCTTTCGTCTCGGGAAGGCTGTACACTTCGTTCTGTATTGCGGTAGAAGACATCAGCACTGCATCAAAGTCGTACGGTGGAGATAGCGAGGCAATATTGCGTGTTTCTCTCTCCACATCGATGGTCTTAATTAGCGGAGCGATGTAATGCTCACATAAAGTTTCGCCTTGCTTTATCGGGGAGTCTCGTTTACTTATGCAATGTTGTTGATTTTTACGCCGACGTTTCGTCACTAGGCGACCGTAGGTTGTCATCATGGCTACTGAACCTATCGCCATAAATAACTTGTCATATGCGTTGTAAAAATAGGCCGCGTAAATCAGCGAATAAAAATAAGAACTTTTTGCAAATTCATTCACTAGCCAAGACTGGGGAACAATAGGATAGACGAGTTTGGCATATCCAGAGGACTTGGACTCTAAACACACACTGCAGAGTACGGGTTTGATGACCTTCAACACGAAAGAATGTTTCGATAAGTTGTACCAGTCGATGGGGTCAATCCAACAGCGGCATTTCTTGCCTATTGTGTTCAACTTTATCTGCTCTATTATATCTACGACGGCCTTCGCAATATCAGAGTCTTCTTTAGATTGGATAGCGCAGCCATTGGTACATAAAGACGTGAGCCGCTTCCATTCTTGTCTGAATCGATTGGCAGCTTTGACCGATTCAACATCGTGTATTGCGGCTACAGCCGAGTCGTCATATGTTTCGTGAAGTGCTACCAGGAGTGCAGCAAAGTCTATGGAGTCGGTCATAGTTTTTAACCTTGTTACAAAACAGTGTGTTTTATGTTGGTTATCTTTTTACCACAACATGCACAGAATGTCACCAGAGTAGTGATTTCGTCGGCTCTTCGCAAATTCTGTGGAAAAGTGAGTGGAACTGCTTTGGTGCCACACGAACAATGGACGCTGTGGGGCCTTCGGGGGGCTTCCTTCTGGATGGCCAGTTGATCTGGACGCATATCTCCTATTCGGGCAAGACTACAGCATTAAAGGCGGAAGATGTAATCCGCTATTACAAGAGCGACACGATCGAAGTCAACGTCCAAGAGTCTATCGGATCTACTCCTTCTTGCAGCTGTCACAACGGATCCTACGAACAGTGGTGGGGTTCGACTGCGCAGTTACATCTACACAAACCTCTCTACACACTGGTCTTCGACTTCGACACGGCTGAAGAGAACGGGATGGTCGTCATGGAATTTTTTGCAAAGATACTCAAAGTGTTATGCACTGATTTTATAAAAGCGTATAACATTGCTGTCCCCCAAGACTACACTTTTAAAGTGGCTTACTCTACCAGGTCAAGTAAGAGATGGCACATTCAGATTCTCAACTGTTCCTTGGTGAACAATAATCTCATGCACAAGACCATACTCAAAAAATTCAAAAAACATCTGATGGATCAAGTCAAAAGGGCCTTTCCGGACCTCTCTGAAGAAGAACTGAACTTGATTAACGGACACGACGCCGGTGCCGGATCTACCCAGTGGCTCATGTATGGTTCTTCCAAAAAGGCTGGCATGGATCCGTACGAGCTCAAGTACATCGTGACTCGCACGACCAACGGTGACATTGGTCTTGTCGAAAAGAGGGAGTCTATCGGCGGACCCAGCGCTATACGACAAATCCTCTCGATACACCGACCCGTCACGGACGATAGGTTCGGAACCGAGCTGGCACTGTACGTCGACGAGAAGAAGGGTAAAATTTCAAAATATATTTGTAAACAAACAATTCAAGGATACGCAGGGGACATTGATGAGATTAATAACACAATGTCAGTCCTTAATAATACTGGAAACCCTGACCCCGTGGTTTTCGACGACGGCGTGAAAACTGCCGATAGCGACATCAACATGGATCTCGTTATCAAGATGAAATCTGCGATTGTTCCAATGCCTGTGCACAATAATGAACTTGTGTGTATGGAAGAAGAGGGAGGGGATGACGAGAGATTGGAAGAAGACGACCAGGAGGATGGAGGTGCGAAGGAAATTGACGAACTCACCATCGAAGCCCTCGACGATTGCCGAATCAACCCAAAGACTATTTCCAAGAATCAGATGGTGAGGATGGTCGATGCGTTCTTTTCCGACAAGGGAGAAGCTCTATATCGTCACAATAAGAACGTGGGCCCCATCTTGCACGACAAGGAAAAGTGTATTGAGTATGCAAAATTGTACAAGGACTTTTTGACGCACAGAAAGTATGATTTTGTGCGGAAAATATTCTACAGGGCCATTTTTACCTTGGTGGCAAAGTACGACTATGCCAGCAAGTACACGCTCTGGTTTGGCAACCTCACACCACTGATCATCTCTTACATGGGATATTCGGGTCTGTCTTTCTACTGACAGTTGTGCACTAGTGTTTGGGCAGATAACATTGGGGATGACGTCACGATCCACTTTGAGAGATGCTGCCAATACATGTTTCAGCGCAGCCCAACGGTTGATATGGATAATAAGCCGGTGCCCGTGGTGCTTCCACGCACGCTATATCGCTTGTGCAAAGAGGAGCCCTTCAAGCTCACTGCCAGCGAGCTCGACTGTGCGCGATGGGTCGTCAAGGAATACGTCGACAAGCAGTACAATTACATGCCTACTTTTGTGGAGTATGTGTATAAGAAGGTGCGTGACGGGGAGTGCAATCTCGTGCCTGATCCAAAGAGCGATCGATATGATGTGACCACTTACAACAAAAGCATGGGGGTTCGACGTCACGAAAATTTAGCAAACATGGTCCTGCCTCTACAGAAGCTGCTATTCAAGACCATTCTGTTTAACATGACGTTTTGTGATCCCGATACGCCCGTGGACAAGCTGTACAAGCTTCACGAAAATCTCGGCCAAATCATCAACCAACAACGTCAAGTTAGGCTCGACCCACCGTGGCCGACTTGGTGGCACATGAAGTGTACAGTTCGGACTATCTCGTCTTTTGCAACGGCAAGACTTACAATTGTAAGACGTCGAGCTTTGAGCCGTGGAGCGAGAAGCACATTTGTATGCACAGAGTCGAACTGGACGCTGCACTTGGAGCGAACGAAACCATCGAGCATTACACGGTGGAGATACATCCTCTCAGGGGAGGCCAGCAGTACTTACACAAGATGCTTAATCACTTTATCAATTCCATACACGACATTCTCAACGCCAAGACCGGATATCGTACGCGCTTTACCATGCACGATCTGACTGCGGAGTGGAAAAAGGCAGATGCTCGCCTGAAACGCATAAATCCTCAAGTGGATCCCAATGGATATGCCGAGCAGCAAGCATTGACTTGCAAACTCAAGAGGGAGTACGAACACATGTTTCGTTCAATGTATGCAATGCACGGCTTGGAAGTCGTCAAGAGAGTCATTGCGAAAGCAGACATTAATGACGAGGAGTACGTACGCGTGCACAGGGACGCATGCAGGCATTACGCCGTCACGAGCTTTTTGGAAGCGCACCCCGACGTATACAACGAAATTATAGAAAAGCTAAACTTTGGAAACGAGTTAGACGACGGGGGTCCTGTTGTGCTGGTCAAGCACGAAATGTCTTACGAGGATAAAGTCTGGGCCATATTTGATGACCTCTTTGGATCGAGGAAAAATTCCTACATGGTAATGAAATTTCTCGCAATGGCCATGAGAAATGGGGATAATGGCACAACACATTCTCTATTTGCATGGAGAAGCTGCTAATGGAAAATCTCTATTCATGAACATATTGGCTGCCAGCATGGGTGGTACTCGCAGTAAAATGGTCATTTATCTCAACGGAGAATTCTTTACTTCGCGCGGGGGAAGTCACGTCGATGCCACGTTCAGGGGGGTGAACCCCGATGTGCGATACCTGTTTGTCTGCGAAATGCCCGTACTGGACATGGGAAATAGGGGCGTTAGGGCGCTGAAGCGTTTCACTGGCAACGATGTGGTGTCCATGAGAGCACCGTGCGCTACCAAGAATAAGGAATTTCGCAACACTGCCGAAATTGTTGCAACATCCAACGAAATTCCTTACTTTAAGGAGGTGGAAACTGCAGAGATTACTCGATTTTTGATCATTCCAATGAGGTCATTTTTTATGACTTCAATAGCTGCTTTGCGCACGATCCATCTTATGTTTGCAGTCAATGCTAGGGCGCAGTGCTTGCTCTTTGAAATGGACAATCAGCCCGAAATCAGTGAAGAGGAAATTGCCGACATGACAGAGGCGGCAAAAAGGGGCGAGTCGATTTCTCCTCCCGTGTCTGCGTCTCAGGATGTAGACATGGACCGATACCCCTGCTTTCCGTTGATGTTTTCCGACCTGGTGGAGTACGACAATCAAAGGGCAAACGTCATGTTTGAATTGGATGAGCTGAGCGCTCTGAAAACTGTGCTCCACGAAAACATTTCAATTTTTAAGGAGTACAAGGCCCCTCAGCTGCGCCACGTACCCGCTGCCAGATACATGTACGGAGACAAGAATCTCCTGAATAACACCGTCATTGAGAAACTGGGTGCTGCCTTGATTAGAATCCTGACTATGAAGATCATTCCGGAGATGAATGGCATCACGAACGATACCGTGCAAGAGTGCAATAAGATATTTGATGAATTTATCATGACCAATCACACCGCACTCAAGACTTATAAGAGCGTCATGGTAGCTTTAATAGTCTCAAAAATTGTCAGTCAGAAACCCGAGGATGTATGTCGAAGTGGAACAGTTAAGAGAAGAAATTAGAAATGATATCTGTAGTATAAAGAGGACGTGCATTTCTGATATGTACGGTACTTTTTATGCAAGCTCAAAGTCGACACCTCCAGAAAGCGACGTGAGTCGTTACTTGGCATCTGAAGAAGTGTTTACACATGCCCTCGGTTTGCTCGGCTTCAAGGTCGACAAGTACATGGGTACGTCGGGCAAGACTGCCTATGATACTAAGGTCATATACGGGTATATGATGATACAGGAATATAACTCCTACGTCATGGCGGGAGTGCAAAGGAAGATCATTTTTGAGGCAATCATTAACGATGCCCATTTGAAGCAATACGAGGGGGTGTATCCGGAGGGCGAAGATCAAGATCAATATAATAGAGAACATTTCATGAAGCCCGTAATGGGATTGCCAAAAGACGTGTATGGCATCCATTACAGTAAACCCGACATTGAGGAAACCAATCGATCCTATCAAGAGATCATGTCTGTGGAATGTAGGAGTGAGCTCATGGAAGCTTTCAAAGAGTACAACGACATCATAACCGCTGCCATCATTAGCAACGTGGGCAGCAGTCACGCTGGTACGAAAAGAAGGAAACGAAAAAAAAAAACGGCAACAACAACAATAATAGCAATATCATGGAGATTGAAGATTTCGGGGATATGTTTGGAAGTACAAGATATCAAAAATGATGGTCACTAGAATATACGACGATGTATATAGAGACACTACAGTTCCTGCCACTATCGTAGAGTTGGAACCTGAAATCCTCGATGCCGAAGAGGAGGGAAAAGAAGGGAATGAGGAAGTCTCCGTGACGTATCTGGTCGAACTAGAACCAGAAATAGTTACCGACGACGAAGATGATGTTATTGAAGAAAACAACGAAATTGAATGGGAAGACGACTTTAAGCAATAAGAATAAATTTTTTATTCATTCACGATGCGTTGCCACTTACTTTCTTGTTCAAGCATTCGGTTGAATATGGCCGTATGGTCGCCTAGGTGGGTGTAGTAACTTTGTATATTATTTCTCGCAAAGTATGGGATGTAACGACGTGGTAATTCGATAGGATGATCGACGTAGTATTTGATTTTCTTGAGACGATCGTGGATTGCATTAGGTGAGTTTTTGGTAATATTCTTTGATAATCTGGGAACTTTCTTAATTTGTGGATCGTTAAAAAATTCCTTCTCGAGAGTTTCGGGTAATACATTTGGATCTAGCTTGTCGCGCTGTGATACACTGCTACGCGTCACGGGTATTCTAGTTAGGCTGATGGATCGGCTATCCGGCGATGCTTGTTGGGCACTTCGACCGCGCACACGTTCTTCTATTGAAATACCCGGTCCCGGCGGCTGCTGTCCCAAAGATGCCGGCGCTACTGTTGCTTCTCCTTGCTGCAGCTGCGAAGAAGCACTGCCGACGGTCTGCAGGCGCGAGGTTATTTGCGTGGCAAGCTTTTCAATGTCTATAGGGTTGTACCCGGGAATAGATCTGTCGTCGCCCTCTTCATCCTCTAAGGGTGGCATTTCGTCGTCTGTGGAGGGGGTCGCACGTGTTTTGTAGCCGTAAAAAGTGCGATCGGCGCCCGCGCCGTACCCACGAGCTCCACTCACGCCGCTGGATTTGTACTCGTGCAACCGCACCCTATCTTGTTCTGCTTCGCTGTCCCTGGGTGTCTTTGTCACCTCACAAACGTTATCGCAGCAACCCGAATTTGGTTCGGTGTTGGTGTAATAGTAACAACCTTTGGGGTCCATGGAGACGTTGGAAGATTGGAGATCCGTATCGCCCGTATAGTTGAGCAGGTCGGTTAGGCGGCGAGTTGTACTCATCTGGTAGTTGTTGGCGAGTGCCTCGGCAATTTCTCCCAGTTGGTCGGCAATTTCTGCGCGCTCTAGATCGTTCAAAGTGTATTGCGATTCCAAACGTTGCCTCAGCACTTGTTGTTTGTTGTGCAAAACTTTACGCTCCATGCTTATCACGTTCGCGTATTTATCCTGAGCTTCTCTCCATATGTCCCAATCGTTCTGATCCACGTACAAATTGACATTGACGTCCTTAGTTACGTTATTGATGACGTATAAGCGGCTCTTTCCGTTGTACGTGTTTTTGTTAATCAAGTATTCGGCCATGCACTCCGAAAGGAGATCGAACATGTAATCAATCTCGGCATTGTTGTATGCGGCCAGACTCACTTGTCGTATTTCCCGTCGATCGGCGTGTTGTGCTTCAAAAAATAACGCAAATCGTTACCCAATGCATGATTGTTTTCGTAATAGTGTACCGAATAGCTCACGTCGGTAACTTTACGTTTTACGATGTAAATATTTACGTGCTCGAGGATGCGAATGTCGATGCCCCAATCGGGCTTCAGGTTTGGCGGTTGTGATATGCACTTGTATGTGAAATTGTCTAGAATTTCAGCGACAATATCGCGACGCTGGTTGGGGTGGGCACCGCGTTCCATGTAGCGCCTGTTTCGGTTGCTCACGTCCTCTAATTGGGTTCGCAGGGTGTTCATGTAACTGCCGTTTAGGGACATGGCCACGTGGTCGTCGAAAAAAGTGTGTTCGTTAATGTAAGTGCGAGTCTTGTCGTTGTATTCACGACTCATGCGATCGCGATACATGGCCACGAATCGCATCATTATGCTAGGTCGAGGTTCGTCCATCCAATTGTAGTCCTTATCGTCGTCCACAATGTCGCCCAAGGTACCACCCTCGCTGTTAGTCACGCCGGATTTCTTGGCGTTATTCATCGTAGATTGAATTGCAAAGTTATACACGTACGTAATGAAATCGATTATAGAACATCCGGCCATGTTCATAAGTCGCTTGAGGATCTCTGGTCCGATCTGGAATACGGCCAGAAAAGACTGCGTGATGTCTGCGTAAATTTCACTCTTCTTGAGCATGTTGTTACGGCGAAGCCACCCGGTAAGCAGACGACGAGCGTCGATGTGTTCGTGATAGTTGGGATCGTTCTCGATGCCTTTCGTAAATATTTGACTTACGGAAAACCCGTCTTTGCTATCCGAGGGCATATATACAGAAGTTACGCTGGACGTCAAGTTCGACGACGCTCTTGTCTTACTGTAGAGATCGTAGGCGCCGTCGCGAGTCCCGCAGAGATTGTACAAGGCGATCGGATGGATGCCGAAGGAGAGGGCGAATTTCAATGTGTCCACGGACCTGCCGTAGACGTAAAGATATCGAAATATGGACTCGATCGTGAGAATTTGATGTTTGTTGGCGAAGCCGTAGTAGGGTAGCAATTCCGTGGCTCGCTGAATGTTCTCCGAGGCCGAACCCTTGTCTTCCTCGTCTTCGGCCATTTCTATGTTTTCTCCAAGGAGTACGCGATTTTGCTCAGACGTGATTGCATTTTGCACGGCGAGCATCATTATGTTGTTATCCATCTGATCCCCCCCTCGACCTTGTGTAAAATCTACCGCCCCCGGATAGCCAACGCGAGACTCGTAATTGTTGTCGCGAAGTGTCAGGAAGTTGCCGTCTGCGTCCATGTACCCCGTCAACGTGCGGTTGATTACGTCGTTATCCACCAGTTCGTCGATGACGTTTGGAAAGAGGGAATACGGATTGTCAACTTCCATATCGTTAGACTTGGGCTCGTTTTCGAACGAAGGATCCCACTGTTTGCATATCTCATTTACCTGTAGCATATCCCGGCCCGTGTGGGTAATTTGAGCGAGCGTTGGGTTGAGTAGTTGCTGATCACTCATCATCTTTCGGGCCTTGACGATGTCCAGATAGCGGCTGCGTTCGTCCACGGTCATCATCAAATTGGTGTACTCCTCACCCTCCTTCTCGTGTACCTTTCGCCATTTAATAACCTCTTTGTCGGGGATCATTCGAATCGAATCGTCGCAATTACAGTTGTTGAACGGTTCGTGAGGGGAACTGTCGAGGCCCTTGATGCGACGACCGCACGTCTTACTCATGAGGCGGTTACGAAGCATCGCTGGGAAGATAGGAGTCCAGGCAAGTTCACAAAATCGCATAGTCTTGTTGAGTTGCTTGTTCGTCCAGGTCAGATCCAGCCGTTGACGACGTCGATCGCGCTGTTCCTCCTCCGAATACATGGACTCTTCTCTAACGTTGTAATCGTACTTTGATTTCGTTATCACCATGGTCTTACAGATTCGATCTCCTTTCACGTAAGACATTACGCGCTCGTAGTAATCGCGCACCACGTTACTCGCGGTAATGTTGATCAGTTGATATTTGGTCAGTACGTCGACATACATTGCCGCTAGCGAGATCGGAGAGGCAATTTCGGGGAGATAGACCGAGTCGGGCGAATCGAGAGAGGCGAATGAGTACTGTTTGAAGTCGCTCAGATAGGCGCTACATTTGTCATCCAGATCGTATAGCAATTCCATTGGAACCGATTCGAGATCCACATTGCCCTTGCATATTTCCTGACAGAGGATACCGAATTTGTCTTGCAGGCGGTGAAAGAACGAGTGCCACAGGAACGCGTTTTCGGCGAAGCGCCCGTAGCGCATTATCGCGTCGAAGCGCTGCTCTAGATAGAAATGGGCGACCAGTAATGCGCAGTATCGTTTCTTTACCGACATAGTTCTGGGTTGCTTGAGATTACTCTCTTCCGGATACAAACCGGTCTTAATCACGCGCACCATTCGCTTGAACATGGTAAAATCGTCCCTGAATTCCGCGCTTCCCAACCTGTTGCGAACGCGGGCCAAGTCTTGCAAAATGGCCATGGCCCCCAGGGACGTTAGTGCCTGCGAACGGAGTAACGTGTGGATAGTAGTGTATGAATTTAGCGATATGAAGTGAATGCTATAAAAATCTCTAGGACGAACGTTGAAATTGTGAAAAGATTTGATTGTATCGTATTTGAAAAAATTACGATTCTCGGTATCTATGTGTTTGGGAGTACAGAAAGGTACCGGAAATACAATGTTATTCTTAATGGCTGTCAACGTTACGTCCTCAAGGAATTGTCGAGAGTCATCCATGTCGATCAGATCGTATTGATGAATGTGAAAATTAATCATGTCCATCGTCTGTTTTACGCCCAGACGGGGATTTATCGAGTCGTTAACGATGTGCTTGACTTGACCCAATGCCGAATCGAGCGTGTATTCTTGAGCGGGTGCATTTAGGATTTCGATTATCGTCAGTACCGCCTCGGTGTGGGCCAGCTTCTTGTGGGCCGGGTAGACATCTTTCATATCTATACCCAGGACCTGATATTCGTTTTTTTCCTCGCCACACTCGTCCTCTAAATCTAGATTCGTCTCGCTAGCGGGCAAACAGGTGCGTTTTTTCAAATGCTTCTTAAAGGTTGCACTCGCGTTCTCGTATATTACCTGAGGCATTTTGAGCGTTTCGGAAAGGTTGTGCGTGTCGTTGAGTACGGACACCCACTTTACGAAATAATTAATCCATACCGAAGGATCGTCACTTTTTGGGCGATATAGAGTCGGGAATTCGTTGAACAGTTGTCGCGCAAATTCCATGATGGTACCGTTTCGCGATTGAATCTCGACCATATTCATGAGTCTATGGGACAGAGTTACGACAAAGGCGGGACCCGATATGAACCTGCGCTCGAAACTGCTTCCGTCGTCAATACCGCCGCCGGATCCAAAATACGTCTCGTAATTGCCCTGACTGGTGGGATCTAGGTCTATGCTAAAGAACGCGGCCATTTCCTTCACGTCGTTATTTGTTAAATCGGGAAAATAGTTACGTCTGACCTTCGCATTATCGAGGACGGACGATGTGGTGTTCGGAGGTTTGATGATGTCCCTCACGTCCAAATCCTCCTCTCCATCGCTAAATTCCGCCACCGCCTTTTCGTATTCCATGATAGCCTTTTCGTGGAGCTTAACCACGTTATTGGTGACGGCCTCGTCATTCTGCAAGACCATAACGTTATCTTTCTTATCCATTTTTATATTATGATGAACCCTAAACTATACGCGCTGTAAATTAACCCCGCTATTATTAAAAGTAATACTATTAAGCAAATACAACAGCAACAGTCCGTAATACAAATCAGTATATGTTTATTTCGAAATTTTCGTTTATTTGCGCTCTGGGACCTCTCCGAGGTTCATGCGTGAATCCGGCGTGGGCGCTATACTTACACTGATGTTTTCGTCGTCGGTCAAGTCGAACCGTCTTATCTTAGTCTGTGCTTCTTGTTCAGATTTTGCGATCATGACGGGCTCCTTGCGCTTACGAGTAAATATGGAACGCATGTAATCGAACGAAGTGGCCGGTTCTTTGAGGTTGCTCACGAAACTTAAGGTGGATTGACCGTTGACGATGTTACAGACCATTTTGGCGTTGGGAGAAATGGCGGGGCGTTTTGTGTAAGACATGATGCTCGAATGACTGGCCGACGACGTGTTGAGCATCATACACGCGATAAATTGATACCACGTGCGAATCAACTTGAATATCGGGGCATATTCTTTCTCGTTTTCACTGCGAGAGTTTGCGTAACGACCGAAAAATACAATTCGTAGATACTTGAGGATCAGATTGTGGTACGAATCGCCGTCCTTTATGTCTACATGCATGTCGCACAGCGTCTTGTGGTAGATTGCACATTGGGTTGTCGGATCGTAGAGTCGTGGATGCTTGTGTAATACCACGTTGGTGCATTTCTGGAAAGTGCAAATGTTGCCCAGACCTCCGCATTGATAGATTTGATCGTAGCTGTCGAGAATTAAGAGTATGGGAAGTACTATGATACTGCGCATTTGCGGCAAAATGTTATCAATGTTACTATTGTTGTTCAACATGCGCTGTTCAATGATTCTACCCACCACATACGCGCGCTCTACTGTGAAGCGATAGATATTGGCCCTGCGAAAAAAGAGTGAATGATAGATGAACCACATGTAATCTTCTATTCGTAAATAATAGTATTCTTTTAGTTTGCGCTTGAAATCGAGTTCGATGTATGTTTTGAGTAGAGAAAGGCACGTGTAACGCTTGGCCATGGACATTGTGGGAATTCTATGTACGGGCCTCTTCTGGAAATATTTGCCGTCCGCGACGGTCTGTGCGGCGTTACAAAACACGCTGTCGTCAGTGTACTTTGCAGTGGACCACGTGAATTTACGCGAGAGACAACACAAATTCTCTCGATACTTGAGGCACAGGTAAGGGGTGAGTCCGTACCCCTTGATTACGTTATCAATCATATCCATTTTGCGATTTTGTGTGATGATGATGTTGGAAAATTCGCTCGGCTCTATTCCGGCGTATGGAATGTTACCCATTGCACGGAAAGTTATGAATCGATACATGTTCTCGCGATGCTCGCGACTGGTCACCAAACTAGCCGAACTGCTCGCCTGGAAGACAATGTTTCGGATCGCCGCAGTTTTATTGGCGGCCTTTTCAAAATTCGGACAATTGGGACTGTCGTACACATCGAATGCGTTGATCAGAGTGTTTAAATTATTTATCGAACTCCAGACCGCCACCATTGTCGACGAGACTGCGATTTTGCGCTTGGCCGCTTGGAGGGCGTTGTTGATGTTGACGCTGGGTGTGTTGTAGTCGAGAATTTCCTTTAGGACCAGAAGGTATTCTGGTCCAAGTACGGCCTTGGCTTGAGCATAGTGAGTCTCTATTTGAAGACGCTTAGTCATAATCTCTAACATTTTGACGTGATCGATTTCGTTTTCGGTCTCCACGGTCACATCTTCATTTTCGCGAGCCGTTTCGAGCACGGACTCGTGGGCTTTACGCTTGCGCACCACCGGGTTAGAGGCGGCACACAGTAGATTCTTATTGTAGGCACCGGGCACGTAGTGCATTTCCCCCGCGAGCGCGGAAACAGATATGTCGGGTATCCCCTGCAGAGTAACGAGCCATCCGATGAAAAACGTAATTAGATGTACCGATGGAGATTGCCTATTTGGTCTTATCGTCATCAACGATGGAAATTTATCTATCAAGCCATTCATGTAAATTATGCATTGCGACTCGTCGGAACAACTCAAAATTTCTGATTGGAGCTTTTCACCCACCATACATACTATCCGGTCCCCGGACATTTTGGAGTTTACATCAATATGGAAATGATCGAGTATGCGCTTGAGTTCGCCGTTGGTCATTATCGGGTAATCCTCGCTACGTATGATGGTAGAAGTGGGGATCGAAGAGTTGATGAGCAATTGCTGATCGTCGTCTCCATCTGCTTTATTGTTTATGATATCTCTATTGATCACGGACGACGTGAATGACTGTTTTTCGCGCCCTCCTTTAATGCCTAAATGCAAGGCCTCAATGTTATTTCGTTTCTTCAAGAAAAGCGGGTCCAAATGTGTATTCGTCTTCGGCGGCTGATCCAAAGGTTTATGAAAGACTATCTTTTCTTCCGTCATTTTTTTCTTTTATGTTGTACGTCACAAAAAAGAAAATAGTTGTAGAAAAATATATACGTTATAAATAAGGAGTTTTTTAATTTTGCTATTATTGAGGATCATTATGCAGAATGGTTTTGTTACTATTTAAATAACCTTTATATATACCATATGTTAAAAACGCAAGAGCTACGGTCGTGAAAAAACTCGCATAAACGGAGTTTTTATGTATCAGACAGCTATTAATTCTAGATCTACGTATATTTGATAGCCTCACGTTAAAGTCGGCACCCGGTCTTAGTTTCATAATGGAAGGAGAAGATATGCCAATGGTGCCTTTTGATAATGAAGAAATTATAAAGTATTTCGACTCGTGTGCCGACCCCAATTGGAAGATTTTATTGTACGGGCCAACGGGTACAGGGAAAACGACGTTTATGGCAGATTTACTTATTGCATCAAAATGTCGATTTGACGAAGTTTTTGTAATATGCAATACCTATGCGCAGGACGTTTATGATCTCATATCGTTTCGTTACAACCGATTTTACAGTAGTGCTCTCGCTTCCAAAAAGAGGAAAAAGGACGAAGAGGCGGCTGCCATTGAACGCACCAAATGCGTAATTAGCGATCTTGCCAGGATATGTTATTCCACGGCAGATAAAAAGTATCGAGTGTTACTAATACTAGACGATATCCCCGAGACTGTATTTTCGAACAATAAAGAGTTTAGTACACTGATACGAATCTCGAGACATAATAATATTTCGATAATTTTCATTACACACGATATCATTAGAGTGGAATCGAGTCTTCGAAACGAATTCGATGTATTTATGTTGACTCGTGGCAAACTCGCAATTCCTCATCAACTATCACAAAGCGCATGGAGCATGTGTAAAGAGTTAAACGTATGGATTAGCAAGAACAAACTCCCCAGCAATTATATTGCCATGCTCATGATGATCCTACGTGATGGGTCTACTAGTGTATATGCGGTAGAAAATAACATCGGCAAATCACCAATACATAAGGCTTTGGCGACCAATACACGTTTGATTCGTTACATCTACACCAAGAAGTCCTATTATTTTCATATGAGATATTTCGACGAAAATTTAATAAATATGGCCATGAACGAGACCGAAATTGGACGTAACAAGACTATCGAATTAAAAAAACAAACAACGACAACGAAGAAGAAGGCTCAGTCTATTGCCGCTATTCATATAGGCGATTTATGAAAATAAAAAAAAAACAAGAAGAGAAAAAAAAATCTTTGTTCTTCATAAAAACTGTCTCGATATCGTGATTCAGACACACATACACACGTTTTTCATTTCGATATCGAGTCCAAAGCATCGAAAGGAGCATCGAATTAAGAATCACTTGAATTTTAAAGTCGGATCGGGGTCCTAGACTCATTTCACTGACCTTTATTTCGCGTCTTGTTTGATACGATAAGGGTCGTTTTAAGATCACACGTTTACCTTTCGATAAGTAAATATCGACGCAATCGCTCTCGATCGAGTCCAAAGCTTCAAAAGGAGCATCGAATTAAGAATCACTTGAATTTTAAAGTCGGATCGGGGTCCTAGACTCATTTCACTGACCCTTATTTCGCGTCTTGTTTGATACGATAACGGTCGTTTTAAGATCACGCGTTTACCTTTCGATAAGTAAATATCGACGCAATCACTCTCGATCGAGTCCAAAGCTTCGAAAGGAGCATCGAATTAAGAATCACTTGAATTTTAAAGTCGGATCGGGGTCCTAGACTCATTTCACTGACCCTTATTTCGCGTCTTGTTTGATACGATAAGGGTCGTTTTAAGATCGCACGTTTACCTTTCGATAAGTAAATATCGACGCAATCACTCTCGATCGAGTCCAAAGCTTCGAAAGGAGTATCGAAGCTACCACCGCAGCTACCACGCAGCTACCACCGGTGAGGTTGCTTACACACATACACACTAGCTAAGGTATAAAATAAAAAAACAAAAAAAAAAGAAAAACACTATGCGAACCAACCTCACAAGTAGTCTACATATCGCCACATCAAACGAGTTCGCTAGATTTTGACAGGTACCCGAATTTTAGCTAGCTATCTATCAACCCCAATCAACTCAATCCCTCACTACAAAATCTAGCGTCCCGTAGTGATAACTGGCGATTTCCCCAGGGGGGGATATTACCCAACGCTATTAAAAAAAGGGGGATATATATACTATTCATAAGGGTGGGAATAGATGTCTGTTTGTATCGCACGTGTATATATTCGCGCCTAAAAACAAGTGCCAATTTTTTTGCAAAAAAGAAAAAACATCGTGCTAATAGCGCACGCTATAGCCTGACACCCCTTAATGCCCATAAAAAATACAAAAAAGCTAAAGCGGGAAAAAGCCTCACATTTTTTTTAACGCAAAAAAAAACGCATAGCCTAACCACTCTCTACCCTATCATCTTAATCTATATGCCTATCGTTTTTTGAAATCAACAAAGCTGTCTCTTGCTGCAGCCTATTTTTTCCAGAAATGATCTAATCACCATGTATTTTTCATGATGAAGTGTGATCACAATAAGGCTCTTGCATGTACCAGCGCTATGCAATTGACATACTGACGGGTATACAAAATGAACCGTTAGTGATCTTGACAGAGCTACGGGACCCGAGGGCTCAGCAGGAATGTCCCCATGCTTTCGTAGGCATGCTCGGTCGATACATACGTTGTGCAAAATATGGACACACCCTCAGAATCGAGACCGTTTTTGCCAATTTTTTTGATGAGAATAGGGCTTTCTGCATCCCAGAAAGCTCAGGAGGTAATGGGCGGATGCATATGCCAGACGGGCTATACCTTGCAATATGCAGGCGAGGACCCAGAAGTGTCCGACAATACACACCCTTTTTTATTATACCTCACGGTCCTCAATTGACAACGAATCTCTATCGTCACAGAATGCATCAAAAACTGCGTGCTGTATCCGGCGTTACAAAAGACCATGTAACTGCATGTGCCTTGGTTATCGACACACACATAGGAGGCTCCCGCATGATGCTCCTACTTTGTTTTTATTGCATTTATAAAATGCAAAACATAGGGTCTTTGTAGCTGTCAAGATAGGCTACCCATCTCATCAGATTGCACGTTATCTAATACGTATGCGTACAAGAGACCTAAGGAAGAAGCTATAGCTAAGTCCTCAAATACTAGGTGTAAAACTGTGTGGGTAGTGCAAGTAATGTGACCTTCGTAAAATAACACATTGCATCTCACTTGCAATGTCGACCGCGTATACGCGTGAAAAAAAATCTATTGGGAAAACGTGGATCCTATCTACGACAAAGCACAATGAGGATGATTTTTTAAATTTAGAGAAAAATAATGAAAAAAAAGTACTTACGATCCTGTAACAAATGGGGTTAGCATATATATACAAGCACTTAATACACAAAAAATTAGTGGGAGGGGGAGGGAGTTGAAAAAAGTTAAGAAAGAAAAAAAAGTTAATAAAGAAAAAAAGTTAAGAAAGAAAAAAAAGTTAAGAAAAAAAAAGTTAAGAAAGAAAAAAAAGTTAGGAAAGAAAAAAAAGTTAGGAAAGAAAAAAAAGTTCAGAAGGAAAAAAAAGTTCAGAAGGAAAAAAAAGTTCAGAAGGAAAAAAAGTTCAGAAGGAAAAAAAAGTTCAGAAGGAAAAAAAAGTTCAGAAGGAAAAAAAAGTTCAGAAGGAAAAAAAAGTTCAGAAGGAAAAAAAAGTTCAGAAGGAAAAAAAAAGTTCAGAAGGAAAAAAAAAGTTCAGAAGAAAAAAAAAAGTTCAGAAGAAAAAAAAAAGTTCAGAAGGAAAAAAAAAGTTCAGAAGGAAAAAAAAAGTTCAGAAGGAAAAAAAAAAGTTCAGAAGGAAAAAAAAAAGTTCAGAAGGAAAAAAAAAAGTTCAGAAGGAAAAAAAAAGTTCAGAAGGAAAAAAAAAGTTCAGAAGGAAAAAAAAAGTTCAGAAGGAAAAAAAAAGTTCAGAAGGAAAAAAAAAGTTCAGAAGGAAAAAAAAAGTTCAGAAGGAAAAAAAAGTTCAGAAGGAAAAAAAAGTTCAGAAGGAAAAAAAAGTTAAGAAAGAAAAAAAAAGTTAAGTTAAGAAAGAAAAAAAAGTTAAGAAAGAAAAAAGTTAAGAAAGAAAAAAGGATATAGGAGAAGACAAAACGAGGAGAAAAAAAGATTTGTCTCCAAAACAACTACGGCCAAGAAGTAAAGCAGCCAAGAACGACACTCCCCCGTTCGGCACGGCCTAACAAAAAAATGAAAAGTTTTTCCCTACATTTTTTTGCTGTTCTAAAAAAAAAACATCCCTATCCAATGGTGACAGGACTACCCTTTATCATCTAACCTCGTCCTACTACTGTCACCGTGCAGTACCGACGCATATCGGGAGTTTTTTTCTCTCGTAACTCCACGGGGATGGTCTTTAGATTTCCAAGGCGAAACCGTCATGAACGTTCTGGTTGAATACCCAGTCACTTGATCGAGAGGACCGCATACTTTTTGTATATAGACGTCAAAGACGTCAAAAGTTTCAGTCCAAAGGACAGGTATATGAACATATACCACGCATGACAAAAGTGTGTCGCCCAGGCAGGGTAGGCGACTTTTTTTCTCCCTATCAGCCAGCAGGATTATTTCTCTCGGCAGCAACAGCAGCAGCAAGGATAAGCCCGGACCATCAAGCCTTTTGTCCATAATGCGTAGCCCAGTAAAACGGTTTCGTATCGCCCATACCTCGGTCGGCCATCAAGACACAAAAGTGCGCTCGAGTCACATCGATACCCCTCGAACCGAGTGTTGTGGAGACGCGGGAAGGGATGGAGGGGGGGTGGAATAACAAAAAAATCTACCTTACACAAGAATAATATGTGCATGCATTAATCTACCTTACACAAGAATAGTATGTGCATGCATTAATCTACCTTACACAAGAACAATATGTGCATGCATTAATCTACCTTACACAAGAACAATATGTGCATGCATTAATCTACCTTATACGAGAGAAAATATACATGCATTAATTTATATTATAACTCTTGTCAAAAAAGTATATACATTATCATAGAATGGTATAAATACACCTTAGAAAAAATCTTAGCATGCATTAAAGACTAACGCTGTGCCAGAAAAAAGCTATTCTCAAGGAGACCAGGCCCCAGGAGAGATGTGCCTCTTCTGCAAAACGGCCCGTGTTTTATACGCCTGAAACAGCATCAACGAGGAATCTGATTGGCTGAAAAAAGGAGAGAATATGCGTCATTAACATATTATCCATCATAAATAATGTCACATAGCGAAAAAGTCACCGCCTCTCGTGTTATCGACCGCCGCCGCCGCAAGAGACGCCTCTCGTGTTATCGACCGCCGCAACAAAAGATCACTGAGCACCGTTATCGATCGAGTGACACCGTTACAGATGGAGTGTTGCAAAAAAAAAAAAGGATTGAAAAGTCAGCAATCGTTGAAGTGGAATGGAAAAAAAAGCCACCGAAGTGAACAGAAAGCAATTAACCAATACAGATCGAAGTGGAATAGAAAAAGAAAAAATCAAAGGAAAACAGACAGATAAAAAAAGGCGACGCAGTGACAGTCATTGGGATCAAAAGCTATCGACCGTTAGCGACCGAAATAATGAAAGTGAACTTCGAGAAAAAATCAAGTGGGTCTTATCAATGATATCCAATCGCAGACTTGCTATGCATGCACTGAGTGCATTGCACGTGACGCGCACACATTCTCCCTCTTCTCCTATTGGATCTTTTTTAACAAAGACCTCTTATTGGTGCTCTTCTATAGAAATAGACATACAAACTATGTGGTTTATTTCATTTTCACCCGATATAAAAAGACGCCTCGATCTACCGATTTTTTCATAGACTAACGCTGTGCCATAGCTATTTTATGCATGTGTTAGTATTATGCAGTACCCAGGGTATACTGAATATTTTCCATCGCAGCATCAAACATCCTTGATGTACACCTACCAGCACTCGGCTCAACCATACTACTACCAGCACCAGCAGCAACAGCAACTGCACTTTGCATCGTATCATCCGATGTCACAGTTGTCCCAGCAGCAGTTGCAGCAGAAGCAGGTAATTCACCACCATCCACAGTTGCCACCGCAACAGTTCCCGCCCCAGCAGCAACAGCCCCAACCGCCGCCCCAGCCGCCGCAAGCAGAGTACTTTACTACCGAATACCTGAGCAACGGTCAGAATAAGTTATTGGAAGAAGTGTTTAACAGCACCGTCATGGAAGATACTGTTGCTCCTAATAATACTACTAATGATACAGGTGCTGTTACAAATAACAATACCATCGAAGCTGATACTTTAAGTGCTCGTGCCGACGATAACACTAATACTTGCGCCGACGAGCTTGGTGAATTGGATAACCCACCCACACCGGACCTATCACTTCTCTTAGATTATACAGCAACCGACGCTCTCGCCAATTTTTCTCAACAAGAGTTGGATAATGAAGTTGGTGATTTACACACACCACCCGCTAGCCCTTCAGTTCAAATGAACCACGTTGTCTATCCTAGAGCTCCCAGAAAAGGTGACGATCGTAACCTAATGGAAGACATAGCAGATCGGTATCACTCGGTGGGCGAACACATGGTATCTGAAGATGAGGAAGAGGAAGAAGTTGAACAACCCACCATCACTACTACTACTACAACTACTACTAAAAAGAAGGTGTGGTGGAAGAAGCAAGGAGGAGGTAATGACAATGGTCGAGTTAAGAAGTCAGGGCTTAGAATTCCGGAAGAATTGTTTAATTCATTCAAGCAAATATTCAGTATGTTCAATTCTACACAACAGCGGCGCCTTAAGCGTCTACTGTTGAGTTTAGATAATGAGATCCCCATTAGGAGAACAGATACCCATGTGAAATTTTTTACCAACGCAACACCAGAGAGATCGTTTTATTTTTCAAAGTACATTCCCAAGGGGTCCGATGAACAAATCCTATCTTCGTTTGACTCTCCAGACAAGAACGTGGTGTTTGCGCACACACTCATGGTGCTTTCCTTGACTGAGGACCGCTTGCTTACGCTTCCCGAGCGAGCAGCCGCATTGTGGATACGCATGTATTGTAACATGAGGGGTCTAGACAAGAATGTCTGTACATTGATCTTGCAAGACTTTTTTTCCGAATTGTTCGAGGCTAACACCAAGAAGCTCGAGGAGTACTTTACGCGATACAAGAAGCGTGACTCGAAGCTTAAGGATATGCCCAATGTGTCTCCCAGTGATGCCGAGGAAGAGGAGGAGTGTACTACTAATAAGCACAAAGGTAATGTCATTGAAAAGATTAAGATAAATAAGGCAGATCTCATGAATGTCAGTCCCAACGTTGCTCGATGGCGCGGCGTGTTTGACAGGAACAACAAAAAGTCTCCTGTCACGGTGAGCGAAAGGACCACGTCCAAATTGGACAAAGTAAAGGTGTCCTACTGTGTAAATCACAGGCTCACTAATTGCTACATCTACAACATGAATAACAAATATGAGACTCTCTATGCCATTACGTGCACTCTGCTTAACACTATGTTCATGAGCAAAACCTGGCAACGGTGGTTGTTATGGGCACTCCCTGAAGCTCTTAGAGAGCCGTTTGTATCCATGTATCGCAAGTGTTGTGCCACATCTGTGTCATACAAGGCATATTTGGACATGGTACACGCTTGGGTGCAACCGGGACTGCGGTATAGCTATGACGAGCTCCAAAAGCACAAGACCGACAAGGTTGGAAAGAAAAAAACGAGTGCATATGAGATTATCAACGAAGAGCAGACTAACACCGTGCTCTCTAACTGTACACGCCAGCGCATAACTCGGGTCTTTGCTCAACTTCTTTTGGGAAAGACCGTATCTGCCTCTGACAAGCTAGTAGCCACTGCAATCAATGACAAATACGATCGAGTGCTGAAAATTTTTGAAGAGAATGACCTCGATAGTTACAAGAGTGTGTTGGAGCTGATTGCAGCAGGCAAGATTCAGGATGTGGGGATTCACATGCTCCTCAACTCTTACATTGACTGGGAAGCGGATACACTACCCCTGCTTACTTCTCCAGAAGCACGCGTCTACGATGCCCCCGACATGTCTGAAAGTTGCTACTTGGACTTTAAGGAAAACTTTCCGTTTCAACAATCGTGCATTGATAACTATACTGTGCTGAATCCACGCTACTTCTCTCCATGCTTCCCCGAGGACGTGCAAGAAAATGGATGTGAAGTTCTATATGGATATGGTGTGTTCACGTTTTGGGTAACTGTCATGGCCTACTACATGTGTGCGAAAGCTCTTAGTCGTGCCAATAACGCAACCGAGAACGATAACGACGATGCACCCGCTACTCCAAGACGGTCGACAGGAGTGGCCTCCGCCCTGGCGCGCGCAGCAGCATCCTCTGCTCACACGAAGAAGAGGGGTCAGGTAGAAGACGATGGTGGTGAGGGCGCCATGGATAAGTACGGAAATGCTTGGACCATGGACAACACTAATGAAGTGCATGGAATGCACGTAAAGGAGGATTCTAGGCCCATGGTGTTCATTTTTTGGGCTAAGCCGAAGGACAAGGCCTTCTTGCTAACTCTGGCCAAGGCAGTAAATGTGATTATTCGTTTGCACAGGGGCAGCGACGACATGCAGAAGAACAAGTCTCCATATGCCAAGAATATCTACACTTACATCACCTTGGACAGAGCCCCGATGAAGGGGTATTTTGAGAACAACACATTGACTATGTTCTTCTGTGTGAGTAAAGAGAGACCTGCTTTATTTACAAAGTACAACACTGAAAAACGCTGCACAATCACCATAAAAGTCGACAATAACGGTTTTGACTACAGGAGCCGCGAGAGTGCGCAAGGTTTGCTCCGCATGGACGACAGGATTGGCACGAACGACCTGTCTTGCGAAAACGGAGAATTGCGTGTAACCAACTACGTGTGTCCCAAGGCCATTGTAAACTTGATGCGACTCAAGTGCAACATGCTAATCAATGACGGTGCATTGAAACTTCACTTCATCATGGCCAATTACTGCAATGGGCGTTCTTTGTACAAGAACATAAGGAAGATTGCAACCACTTCAGCTTTATGGAGAACAAGGACTGCAGAGAGAGTGTGACTAGTATCCACAGGGAATTAAACTCAATAACTTCGACGGATTCAGTCACGGAAGAAACACACAAGTACCTAGCAGCTTATCCGAGTTCGGACAATTCTGCATTCGTACCCAACGATATGCGTCTCGACGACACTGTGGAGATTACGCGAGAAGAAATTTTTGACAAGACCCTCAGTGCTTATGAATCTCAGGCTGCTGAAGAAAAACAGAAGAGACATGCTAACAAGAAGTCGTCTCAGGAATATCGAGAAAAAAGGAGTGTGCGTATAATTGATACCACTCCCAAGTCCCAACAGCGCAAGCGCCCAAGGAAGGACGAAGCTCTCACAGATAATGCCAAAAATAATGTTGATAAGAGGAACCCAAGAAAAAGAAAGTGACAAGGCGCAGGGGACCTAAGAAGAATAAGAAGAATCGTGCCTTTATAGATGTAGAAGATGCCTACGCAGAAGTAATGTGCATAGAAGCTCCCCGTTAAAGAAGAATTATGACAAATAAAAAATGTTTTAGAGAGAAAAACGTGCGTTTTATTTTTTTCCATCATTCATCGTCATCTGTTGCAGAATTTGCAGATGACTGTATGTATTGTACTTCGGCCTCGTAAAAATTTTTCAAAATTGTCATAACTTGAGCATAATCTTCGTTAGATTCTTCACCGTCCGCATCCTTAAAGATGCGGAAAGCGATGCAGGTGTCAATGGCACACATTATGTAAATGCGAAAATCTCTGGCTTGGTCGTACTGAGAAATGGCGGGGACGCTGGTGTTGACTGCGGAGGTTCCCTCTAGGGAGGCATAGCTTTGGTAATCGATGTCGTAATTGTCTTCCGTGTTGGATTCGAGAGAGGAGGACCCGCTGAAGGCCGTGGTCATGGCCACAAAGAAAGTTTTCAGGAAGGAGCCCCACGTCTTGGGTGTCTTAGACGCGGCACGTAAGGCCTTGCGTGCATTGATTCGGTTAATGGAGCCATGGTTGACCATTGCCGTGCAGTTATTGATTATCGCGGCAAAATCGTTTGCCGGGATTCGGTCACTAATGCAGCTGTACCAGTCGTCCATCTCGTTGTCTGGAGTGCCATTGGGGTTCCTATAGACTATACTATAGCATGCGACGTGAGGAGCCAGGAGCGTAGCCAGCCGTTGATGATTATTGTTATCTGCCATTGCTGCCTTTTTATTTTTGTATTCACCCCTCGTAAAGGAGAATGTGGTTCTCATTTTCTCCCCCTTAGACATGATTTGCTTTTATCAATTCCAAGTCTCTGATGTCGTAAAGGGAGAAATGTCTCTGGCTTTCGTGATACGTGAATTCTATTAGTTTAGAACCGTCTGTTTTCTGCAATACCAATGGCGCTTGGACTCCTGCAATGGTTGAATGCATTCGCTTAACTACGATGTACTCGTTTAAATCGAGCACACCGGCCACTGGCGTCTTAATTACAATTTCATCGCCTCTCGTGTACGTGTATCTGTATACAGACTCTAGACCCAGGACTTCGCAGATAATTTTAACGAGTTCGTACGTTAATGCACTATCCTTTTCATTACTATATTTGGCTAAAGCGGGATTTACAGTTAGCTTGTTAATTAGTTATATATGTATCGAGTGCAGCCGGATCGGGATTTTTCACAAATTCTACGGCCTTGTACATGTTATAATCATCCGCATACTTCACAGCAGTCAACCCCTTTCTGAATTTATCTAAAGCCTGAAGAGGTTCTTTAACGGGGAAAGTGAAGAGAAAAGCGCGGAGCTGTTACTGTCTTTCAAGCGAAGTCACCGACACGGCTCCGCGCGGGGGAAGGGGAGTGCGAGGTAAAGACTGAGGAGGAAAGGATAGGAGAGGGAGAACACAGAGGGCTGTCTCGGACGCAGCACGCGCGCTGCCCCCGGGAAGGGAAAGCAGTCAGGCGAGCCAGGATGGAGAGGGAACAGCGGCACCACGCGGCAAGAGTGGGAGGAGGTGGGCGTGGCCCGCCGTGTAAACAAACACACACAGACACGTGGTTGCGGGGCGCGCGATGAGGGCGAAGCACGGTGGAGGGGGGCGTGGCCCGGCACGTAAACAAACACGGACACGTGCGTGCGGGCCACGCTAGAGGCGCGCGATGAAAGCGGCGTCGCCGAAGAACTCGAGTAGGGCCTCGAAGGCCCGCATGAGGCTCGAGCGGGGGGCCTGGGGGAACCGGAGGTGGTCGAGGCTCACGTGTGGAAGTCCCAGACGACCGTAGGCGTCGAAGAGCCGCCGGCGTTGTTCCGTGTAGCCGGGGCAGTGAAGCAGGATGTGCTCGGTGGTCTCCTCTGCCGGGCACTCGGCACACGAAGGGCTCCCGCTGCTGGTGAATCGGAACTGCCTTGCAGCCGTGCGGGAACAGTCGGTGCGAAGCCGAAGCAGGAAGGCCCGGGCACGCCTGCTGATGCCGGTCTTCGGCAGCGGTCGCGGGGGGTATCCTGTTGCCACACGTGAGTCCGGGTGTAACGCGCGCACATGGCGCGCAATACGAAGATGCGCAACATCGCTCGCGCAGATGAACGTCGAAATGGGTGTGCTGGGGTGGTGCGCCTCCTTGGCGAGTGCGTCCGCTGTCTCGTTTCCGAGTAATCCAACATGAGACGGCACCCACTGGAACGCAACATCACAACCATTCCGCACGATCACCGCGAACTTCCGCGCGAGGCGTTGCGCAACAGGGGCGCCACGTTCTCCGCGAGCAAGTGTGAGGAGGGCGGCGCGAGAGTCACACACCACTGCTGCCGACTGCGGCAGGAAGTCAACGAGTTGATCTGCCGCGAGATCGAGCGCGGCAAGTTCAGCAGCAGTGGAGGAAGCACTCAGGGGAAGGCGGCACTTCACACGGATGCCGAGGGATGGGGCGAAACAAGCAGCTGCCGCCGAGCCGTCCGCTGTGACTGAGCCGTCGGTATACAGCAGAACTCGGCCGGCGAGCCGCTCCTCTATCGTGGCGACAGCCTCCTGCTGGAGGGCAGACCAAGGCGTGTGCTTCTTGGATCTGATGCCAGGAATGGTGGTGTTGATCTCGAGCCCAGGATCTTGGTGCGGCGGGATCGGGATCAAGCCGCAGTAAGGCGGGTCGGGCACGAGCGCAGCGTACTCCAAGACGCGCTGACCCATGCCCGAATGGGGACGATCAAGGAGGCGTCCAGCCAGGCGTCGTCCCTCGGACGTGAGGTACATGCGGTGTATGTGGCGCAACGCACTGCCTCTCGCCCGAAGTGAGAGGGACGTCTCGCCAGCCTCCGCCAGGGTGGGGCCGATCGGCGACGAGCGGGGCAGTCCATACAGGCGGCGTACTACGCCTCGGTGGAGGGCGTCCAGCGCGGCCCATTGCAGAGGTCGTAGTGCGACAAGCGGGACGGCATACAGAACCCTGGCCGACGCTACCGCATTGAAGAAACGCAGCGCGATGTCCGGGGAGCAGCCTCCACCATTGGCAAGCATGCGGGAGGCCATGCCGCCAATCCTCCGTGTGTCGCTGCGGATGGGCGCCAGTGCGGGGCTCCAGTTAAGCCGCTGGTCGATCGTGAGACCAAGATAGCGCACTTTGCGCTTCCACGGGAGTCGGTGGCCGCGAAGGACGAGCTGCGCACCGACGAAGCCCTTCGTGTGCTCCGGGTGGACGCGCATGGCCTGCGTCTTGGCGGCTGAGAGCTGGAGCCCGATGCCTGTGACGAAACCGTCAACTGCGTCCATGGCAGCTTGTAGTCCCTGGCGCACTTGTCGACCACGAAGGGTGGGGCCACAGGTGAAGAGTGCGATGTCGTCCGCATAAACCGCAACGCGCACCTCGTAATCAGTGACTCGCGGGATGTGGTCGGTGAGGCGTGCGAGAGCTGCATTGAAAAGAAAAGGGCTCAGCACACTGCCCTGCGGAACACCCGCTGACACCAACCGAGGACTGCTGAGTTCGCCGGCGACGCGCACACGAAAGGATCGGCCACTGAGGAAAGCCTCGACGTATCGGAGCATGTTCGCGCACACACGCATCTCACGAAGGGCGTTGAGGATGGTGTTGTGTGGGAGCGAGTCAAACGCACTCTTTACGTCGAAAAGCACGAGGTATCCCGCCTCCCCACGGTGCTTGGCCTCCTCAAGAAGGCTCACAACGTCCGAGATCGAGTCCGCAGTCGCTCGATGAGCTCGGAAACCGGACTGTTCAGCCGCGAGAAAATCAAGCGCGGAAGCGATCCATTGAAGGCGCCGGAGCGCCATGGCTTCGAATGTTTTCCCCACGGCCGAAGTGAGCGAGACCGGTCGGTAGGCTGAAGGTTCGGACTCCGGCTTCCCTTTCTTGTGGATGGGAAGTACTATGGACTCTCCCCGCGAGGCTGGTAGCGCCCCCGTGCGCCAGATGCCGTTGTAGGAGTCAAGCAGCTTCCGAGACTGGGTGGCATCCAAGTTTCGGAGCATTTGATAAGTGACGCCATCAGCCCCCGGCGCCGAGCGGCGCCCCCGAGAGTCGAGGACATCGCGAAGCTCCCGGATGCTGAAGTCGGCTGTGCACAGCTCGCCGATCGCTTCCACAATAGCTGGTGTGGGGAAGAAGCGAAAGGGCGCAAAGAGTTCGGGCCGTGCATGTGGCGGTAGCTCGGGCATGGTAGCAGCTGCACTGGCGGTGGGCGCACTCGCGAAAGCGTCAGCCAACAGTTCGGCGAGTTGCGCGGTGCCGATTCCAAGCGTGACCGCGATGGAGAGCTCCGGATGACGAGGCACACGGGGGCGGAGGAGGGCTCGGAACACGCGCCAGGCTCGCCGTTGGCAGAGCGGGTCGTCGAAAGTGTGGCAGAGGCTGGACCAGCTGCGATTCCGTTGTCTATGGGCGTGGCGTCGACAGACCGCGTCGATGCGGTTGTACACAGTCCAGTCCTCTGCCTTGTCCGAACGTTCCGCCCTGCGTTGCGCCCGGCGGCGAGCTGCGCGCAGGTTTAGGAGCTTAATGTCGGGCACGGGCGTGCCCGCCGGCACTCGACACACCGTCGTGGCGGCACTCGCGCACTGCACAATGTGTTGTAGGAAGTCGCCCGCGACTGGCACTTCAGCACACAGTTCGCGGAAACGGGGCCAGTTCACCACACTGTACACATTGGTGCGCGGGGCGCCGGTATAGAAGGGCTCCAAGAGGATCGGGTAATGATCCGAGCCCTCAGTGTCTGGCGCGCGACGCCACGAGTAGTGGCAGTCGTCCGTGACGAGCGTGAGGTCGAGAGCAGTGCGCTTGACACCGGGACGCACGAAGGTGTGGCTGCCGTCGTTGAGGATGTGTAGGCCTGCGCAGAGGGCGGCATCCATCAAAGCGCGACCACTGGCGTTTACACTCGCGCATCCCCACGCTGTGTGATGGGAGTTGAAATCCCCACACAACACAGCCGCACTTCCGAGGCGATCGGCTAGCCGCACAATAAAGTCGGCGTCCCACTCGCGCGACGAGTGAACATACACTCGCGACACATGTGTCTGTCGTACCAACACGCACCCTCACTGCCACACACTCGACGCCCGCACCGAGAATGTCAGATACGTCGAGACGCACTTGGGGAAGGCGCGCGCGCACGTAGAGAGAGGTCCTTGCCAGGCCCTGAGGGTGCGCCGGGTTGTTGCAATGCGTGCTTAAGCACGCGCTGTTCCTGCAGCTCGTGGCCCCGTGGTAAGCCACATACCCTGGCAGGTTGAGGGCCCCATCACGAACTCGCGTCTCTTGCAGTGCCAGGACGTCGAGGTCGCGTTGGGGCAGTGAGCGGGTGAGCTCAGGGATACGGCAGCGGAGGGAACGCACGTTCCACTGGAAAATCCGCGTCCGCGGCTTCTTCCATGCACTATCCATGGAGTGTGAGGTCGTGATGTGCGCGCAAAGCTGCGATGCAGTAGTCGCGCGTCGCCGGGCTGCACACCGTAGTCTCCAGGAGTGCGCGAAGAGCCGCGGCCAGTGCCGTCATCACTGTATCCCTTGCGTCCTTTTGGGGAGGGGGGACGTGTGGGCTGTGTGGCCGCTGGTGCCGGTGCTGTGGTGGCATTGCCCTTCAAGGCATCGCGGAAAGAGCATCCAGAGTGTGTGGCTGCCGTTGTTGTCGCTGAAGCCTCCCGTTGAAGCGAAGCTTTTGCTCGCTCGATGGCTTCGCGGCGCGACAATTTTCCGCCAGAGGAGGCGAGGAGAAAGGCGGCCTTTCGCTGCAGCTGCCATGACTCGCACCGAGGTTCGTTGGCGGGGTGGGAGCCCTTGCAGTTGATGCAGCGGGGTCTTTCTGAGGGGCAGGGACCCTCTGCGTGTTTCCCGCCGCAACGGAGGCAGCGCTTGTCGCGCGAGCACGTTGCTGTGGCGTGTCCGAACACACCGCAACGCGCACACTGCAGCGGTCGTGGGAGGCGCGCCCGAACCGGCCTCCGCTGTTTAAAGAGCAAGAGCTCGCCTGGCACGACAGTTCCCTCGAAAGTAATGACAAGCGTGGAGCCGCGCCGCGCACACGACAGGGTCCTTGCCGCTGAAGAGATGTTCGCGGCAATGCGGTCGAGAGGAATGTTTTCATCAACCCCAAACACCTCCCCAACACAGGAGTTGAGGTCGAGCACCTTCGCCTTTACTCTGACATCAACGATGGTGGTGATCTCGAGGAGAGCACTGACATCGGAGTGTGGGGCGGTGTCGACAGCGACGAGATTGCGGCGGTGGTTGACCCGCACCCTTTGTGTGGCTGGAAAACCAGCGAGGAAGGCAGAGATAGCGTCCCTCGATGCAGCCAGGAAGTGTGACTTACGGCCGACCGGTCTGAAAATGATCGTCTGGCCGATGGCGTCACCAGCAGGCTGCGGTGGTGATTGCCTCATAGGGGCGCAGATCTCCGCTACCGCCTGAGAGGAAATCGGGCGTGGCGCTGGCTTCTGCTTTTTCGTCGGTTTCCCCTTCCCTCTTGTCTGCGGCAGAAAGGAGTCGACCGGCGCGCACAGGGTTAGCTTGCCCGGGGCCTCCGTGGTTGGAAGAGGGGGAAAGCTCGCAAAGCCCGCCGGGGAGGAGACTCCGGATGTTGAGGGGAGTGGCACCTCCTCTCTTAGTGGCCGGCTCAGTTCCTTTGGGGGACCCGCCGGGAGAGAGAGGGGGTGGTTGGCCTGAGGGGAGGACGGGGGGAGACAAGGAGTTGACCCACGCTCGCCTCGGGAAAGGGTTGTGGCATATGCGCCACTCTCTCCAGTGACGTCAGGACTGGGGAGGACTGGTTGGGAGAAGAAACCAGTTTGCGGCTGCACAGATGGATCGCGGGCTGGGTTGGTGCCGGCGGCTGCAGCAGACGACGCTCCCTGCTCTGGCTGTTCCAAGCTCACGACACTTTCGCTTTCGGAGCTCGGTGTTGTGGCGGGTGTCTCGTGCTCCCAGGAGGAGGACGAAGACGTCGTGGGGGAGGAGGAACTGGCCTCACTGGATTCCTCGTTTCTGGGCGGTGACTGCGAGAGAAACTCGTCTGTTTGCGTGGCCGTAGAAATGGCGGCTGGCTTGGTAATGGCCGCCACTCGGCCTCCTCGGTTCCTTTGTGTCGCAGCCGGCTTCTTGGGCGGTTGCTGGCGCCGTGGATGTGGTCGAGTCTGTGGCCTGGACGTAGGTGACTCCTCCGGTTTATCCTTGGGGTAGGAGCCTTTGCGAGCCAGTCGGAGGCGGGCCCTGGTCAGTCGCAGGCTGGCCGCTTTAACGGCTGGGCTAGGACTAGGAGGATATATATAAAAAAATTGCTGGAGTGGAAGCCGCCTATACTTACCCATAGAGCACAGTGAAGCCGGCGGCGGCCATCTTGTGGTGGGCAGGAAGGCGGCCGCGTAGCATATAGTGCACTTCCGCGGCCGTTTTTTTTTCGCAAATGATTGCTGCTAGAGAAGTAAAAACGTGCTCACATAGTCGCCGATACACTGGCAGTATTTAAAGAGACTACAGAACGGTTCGTTTTTCATGTGTTAAAATTTTATTTGTACAGCTTTCTCAGCCTTTAGCCAACATGAACGTTATGGCAAAGTTGTTTCACTGATTCCTAAAAATGACGAGTCTTGAAAGCAAAGACCTAACTTTGTCTTTCACGAGTTCCCGGCTTCGTTCCTTTGTCATGTGGTGCAGCCTGATCTTGATGTACAGCTCCAATACTTGCTTGCTCAAGTTGTAAATATGGTTGTCGACGTCAAAAAGATGTTGTTCCAATTGTGAAAACCACCTCTTTTCCAGTGATTGACTCAAAATCTCCAGGACTAGTTGTTTGGTATTGGCATGTATGTTCTTAAGGCATTGAGTGGAAGCCTGCAGTCGACGCAGCCCCTTTTCCGCTGTTTCGCACAGTGACACAACGTCTTCGGAAGGGTAAAAGAGTCCACCTCGATTTTTTTGTCTCACCAATAGAGATGTATCCGCTCCATGAAGAGCTTCTATGCACAACTCACAGGTGTTTGTAGTAGCGATTTTGCGAGCGACAAAGCCTGCAATGTAAGGCACGACAGAGCAAACGAATGTGGAGAGGCTCTCTGGATAGTCAATTCGGTCTGTGTAATCGTGGTCCTCTGGTTGTAGGATGGCACACCTTCGCGATGTGACCTCAGTGGTTGCACAAAATGTAGTGGCAGAGGCAGATGCACCCAGAATAGAAACAATATCTTGCGAACAGTTGCCTGAGGTGGACGATCTCACTTCTGTCTGGACCAATAGACGCTTGTAAGCTGCCATGAATTGGGCAGCTGTAGGGTTGTTGTTGAACCCCCCACGTCCTCGCACACAGCCAAAGAAAGTTTCTGCGTGATCTTGACTCATCTTGTGCGTGAGCAGATAGTTAAGTTGACCTTCATGAACGAGTTCCTTGAAGATACTTTCTGTGCTCTGTATACACACAAGAAAACCCACAAATCCTGTCCTCTTTGTTCCCTGCAAAAGTGGTCGACCGAATGGGTCTTTTAAAGCACATATGTACTCTCGAGCGTCGGCAAAAAATGGTTTCCAACAAGGCTCATTTTGCTTTCGAAGGGGGGCTTTGTATGATTTTGCAAACGCATTTCTGGAGTTTAGCAAATCGAAGAGATGATCAAATACCCTCACAAATTTTGCCGTGGCACTAGCACCTCTAAACTGTGGCAGCTTCAGCGTTTGCTCGCAAAATTCAAGAGCGTCTGCGACTGAAGCGCTGAGTGCCTGAACTGCGAGCCGTACCTTCATCTTTTGCTTCTCCCACTGCATATGCACCTTAGTTAGCTTATTGCCAAGGCGGAGCCCTTCCTCGCGCTGTAAAGCCTCCAGTGCCTTTATGTAAGCCCATTTTATGTGGTTTCCATCAACATCAGTGATGTAACACATTGTTGCCAGTGAATTTCTAATCAACTTAATCATGTGGCATGGGTCAAGCAGGATATGCACATCCCTTGACTCATCAACTGGGTTTTTAAAGGATGTGGAGAACTCGACAGGATCAGGCTTCAGTTCTGCACCAAGGCATTTTGCCATAGTGAAATTTGATGACGCACCATCAAATGTTAGACTGACAACTTGAACTTTCACAGATTCCAGTCGTTCAATGCATTGTTTTGTTAGTTCAGCCCTCTCAGAACCAGTGAGCGAGTGGATAAGAAAGTAGCCGACTGGAATTTTCAGCCTCATGTTTATGCCAACAACAATATAAACACAAACATTTGTGGCTTCAGGAAGGCTGTCATAATCAAGAGATGCTCCAAAATCAACGTAGCCAACTACCCTGTCTCCGACAAGTTCAACATGTTTCCTAATCGACATATCATCGACAATCAGAGCGCAGTAAAGAGTTTCAGAGCGACCTTGAACCAACTTCTCCAAGAAAGAAAATGCTTCACCTGTAAAGCCTGGTTGGCCATCAACAGACCTATACCATTCTCTGATTGTGCGCTGCGAAGGGAGGGCGTCATTAAACTTTGATCGCACAAATTCGTAGGCTGCTGGTGAGTAGAAATGTAAAGTTAGTGCAAACGTTCGCAGCTCTGGAGGGTATTTACCTCCACTTTCTGTCCGTGCCCGGTGAAGCAGCTGTTGTATGTCAGGAGAAAATGCTGCATCGAACATCTTGGAGCCCACTTCTGACAAAAGCTTTTGTTCTTCGATGCCTCTAATAATTTCTTCAGCGGTGATTTTCTTTTGTGTCAGCCTTCGTTTGCTCTGCTGCAACGTTTTAATTTTTTTCTTCAAGTGCAATCTTTCGTCTTCTGTTTCCTGCAACTTCGTCTTGTACCACTGCTTTGATGGTGATACAGTGACATGATCTTCAGTATTTAAGGCCTCTTGCTGCTGAGCAGGACTGCATCCTCTAGGTTTTGGTGCTGGCCGCTTCCTTTTCACCTGAAATAAGCACATAGTGGAAATTAACTACTTTTAGAATGATATATATACTTCAATTATTGCTCATAACATGAATATATGTATTCACGAAAGCATGTTCGGGAACATTCGACAATGATCATGCGCTAATCGTGTGTTGAGCGATATTGTAAACGAGCGAACGGGACGAAAAGCTCGCGAGGAAACACGCAGCAATGCAGTCACGTCGACAAAACACGACAGAAGAGATATGTCTACGTCATTCCAACCTCCTTGATGTCAGAGCACTATATCTGCGAAGTTCCGATGCTTACCGGTGCCTGGAGGTGGGCAGGAAAAGCAGCGAACGAAGTCGGCACACTTCCCGCTTTCAACCTTGTTGTTTGTCCGGTCCGGTCAAAACACGCCGGATCAAAGTGCGCAGAGCAAAGGCGATCTTTATCTGTCGGTTTCCAGTGTTCACGACGCACAGCTCGCTCCCATAGGTTCCGTGTCTCAGCATCTTTTGGAAACCTGCCAATAATTTCCAAATATTAATTCCTTAAGCCTACCAATGAAAAACACGAGTCAGCCGTATTAGACCGCGTAAGCACTACGTGCTTTCAGTACGCACCTGTGAAATGTGATCTTGGAAGCAGGAATCGCGCGATTTGTGCACCCATACGCTACGCAGGATTGTACCATGCTCGCTTGAATCGAGCCGCACGCATTCGAATGCACTGCAGAGACACACTTGTCAAGGAAAGACAGGCGCACGAACCGCAATCCACCGTCGCTGCAGGTGAACTGGCAGCGCTGGCCGCCACCGAGCCAGCCGATCCGAGCTTTCTGCCCACCACAACATGGCGGCGCTGGCTTCACTTGAAGAGCGCTCCCTCCACTCCAGCAATTTTTTATATATATCCTCCTAGGGCTAGGACCACATGTTTGGGGCGTGGAGGCCACGTGGTCGGCGGCTTCGTTGAGGTCTGAGAGGAGAGCCTCAGAGTTGTGCGATAGCTCGTTGTTGCCGTCGGCCATGATAAGTGGCGACAGACCTCAAATGAGGTTGGAGAAAAAAAAAAGGAAAAAAAAAAGGGGGGGGGGATAAGAAATCAAAGAGTTAAAGCTACATAATGCTCTGCCCCCTTGATAGCCCTGAGAAGGGCTACGCTCGAGAGCGCGATCGTGGGAGCAGAACAAAAGAAGAAAAAAAAAAGAGGAGGACACGGGCGTGTCAATTACTTTATTTAAAGCAAAAGACTTGAAGGAGCGACGAGGAACCACGTCCGCTCCCTCCGAAAGACATCGACCGAAAAAAGTTATCTAATACCCCTGTCACACGGGCACTTAAAAGTCTTTTAAGTAAGCGGTCTTTTTCCGAAAAGGAGTTCCTGACAGCAGACACGCGGCACAGAGCAAACTCATTTTCAGAAGCGGTCTTTTTCGTAAACGGCGTTCGTCGATCTCTTTTACGGCTCCGAATGAGTAGCCTCGAAACCAGTGGGCGCCAGCAATTTTCGAGTGGTAGGAAAAAAAGAGAGAATGCTTATTTTTCTGTCATCAAAACTCTTTGTAAAAACAAATTTCATATCCCGCAGAAGGTGTAATGAACTCTTTTAATGGTTATTTCCTTTTATACTCTCGTAAGCAGCTACAACGCGTCGGCAATATGACGTGGTGACGCTCGGTTTTGCGCTGCTTTATCCTCTCCTTGGCGGCTTTTGCCGCGTCTGCCTCGCTTTCCAGAGCGAGAAGGCAGGCCGTGAGGCTTGCGATCCTCGCTTTTTCTCTCGTACGGTCGCCCATAACGTGTCGAGAGCAGTAGAGAACAGCGAAAAACAAATACGGTAAATAAAATCACAGTGGTGCCAGACGGACTTGTGCACGTCGCTAGTTATGGGAATGCTTCCTTATCTAGTGCAAAAAACTTTCACATTGGTGTTTCTTCATCTTTTATTCTTAAATTTATTTGAAGAAAGGAGCAGTGCAACAAGTCGTTAATTTGTACATTGTGATACATCGTTTAATTTTCATTGCTTCTCTTTTAACTGCTAGCGCCACGCTTTCGCTAGCGTCTTCGAACGAAAACACTAAAAGGAGATCGTTGCTGCCGTGTGTCTGCGCCGCAAACACCTCTTTGTTAAAAGTCTTTCAACTTCATAAAAGACCGCTTACTTAAAAGACTTTTTGCACGCCCGTGTGACACAGGTATAAAGCCTCTTCTTTGTCGTGGCAAGTCGCCTGTTGTGTTTGTGTGGATTCGTCCGAAAATGGAACGTAACTCGGATCGTACAATTTCCATTTCTCATTCACGTCGTGTGCTTGAATGCTACATAAATAACAAACGAAGGCATATACTGGGGCAACGTTGTTTGGCGTAAATAATCTATTCACTATAGAGTTAATCATCTCACCCCCTAAGCTAGTTGCAAACACATTTCTATCGATTTTTAAATTATTGAATGTACACACTAGCGCTTGCCCGACTTTCAATTCCTTTTCACCATACGCCCACCGCAATGCATTTGCGTTGTTGAGCCAAGGTTCTTGTGTCGGCACCGATTATAATATTTCTTTGCGTAAAAGGGTCGTGTTTGAAGGCAAATGAGGGATTACTTCGCGTTTCCAACACGCTGCTGCCGCCGTACAAAACGGTAATTTCTCGTGCCAATTAATGTCGTACTTGAAAATGCTATTTTGACTAGTATCCACTGCAGCCACATTTGTAAGTTCGGGAAAGGAAGTTGTAACGGGTATTGGTATTGGGAACCAAGTACCCGCGCCTATCGATATCGCATCGCTATCCAGCAGCACGATCGGCTTGCTTATGTCTAATTTCAAATCGCCTTTATCAAAATCCCCCTTTTTCTTATATCTCGCAATCATATACTTGTCTTCGAGCCAATAATACGGTGGAGTTAGAAAGAATTTACTACACTTTTTACGTCCAAAAATCTGAGTGTTAATATACTTTTTCCATAGTTTGTAAATAATTGCAAAATCCGGAGTGGGAGCATCTTCGCCTGCCATTTTTATTAACAAAGAACTGTCGGATACGGATGGGGGGGTATAAGAGAAAAGAAAACAAGTATGAAACAACTGTTATTAGTATGCTCGGTACTATTTTTAATTATTGCAATGACACTCTTTTACGGAGGCACATTACAGACAAAATAAATGCAATAAAACTGGCACAATGGACAATACCTACTATACTTTCGCAGATAGCAATATTTCTCCAATACAATTGAAAAAAAAAAATGCCGTCCGTGTACGTTAAAGTTTTTATTCACGTATTTAGTCTTTCGATCCTGTTCGGGTCACTAGCCCTATTCTATTTCGTGGGAAAACCGTTCAAGAGAGGCTTTTTTTGTCATGACCCGGCTCTTTCGTACCCGTTCCGCAAGAGCACTGTCACATCTGTAATGCTCTACACACTGTGCTCTTTAACGGCAATTAAAACGATCGTCTTTACCGAATTGGCGCTGATGTTCTTCGAGTCGCACAAATTCAAACTCTTCTTGGTCAGATGCTACGGGGCACTCGTAACTTTCGTAAACGGCGTATTCGTCAGTCAATTAATTACGGACGTGGCCAAATACAGCGTGGGGCGCTTACGGCCTCACTTTTTTCGACTCTGCAAGCCGGTAAATTACGATCTTTATTGCCCACCCAACGCCACGGCAAACACTTACATCGAAAACTACGAGTGTAGTCCGGGAACGGATCCCTATCTTCTGAAAAACGTCCACATGTCCTTCATGTCAGGACAGTCTTCCTTTGCCGCATTCTGCGCGTCCTTTTCTGTAATTTATATAATTGCCAACACAACACCAAAGACCCGCTATCTTCTTCCGTTAAAATCGATCTTTGCAGCTGCCATAACATGCAGCGCAATGTACATCTCCTACTCAAGAATTACCGACTACAAGCACCACTGGGAAGACGTCACCGCCGGATATATGCAAGGATCCGTTTTGGCCTATTTAATTTGGTTCTACAACAACAAAATGATACACAGTGACAAGAAATAGAGGAAAAACATTTCTTTTATTTTTGCTTGGTCTCTACTTTTTAGTGTTACATCAACATTCGTTGAACTTTCTCGAGGTGTTCAGAAATAAATTCGTTAGAAGTGCGCTTTTTGGGAATCTTTCCGATAGATACAAACTTAGGGTGCATCATATTGTTGACAAGATCAAAAGACAACACCAGTTCTCCGCGGTTACAACACTGTGGTTCTGGGATCAATTGCAAGCCATTCATCTTGGCCTCATGATCCAGATCGGCAAACATCACATTCTGCTTATTAGACAAAATACAGTGCACAGTCAAAGACTCCAATGCACAAACCACACCCCGATGCATATCTCTGTCTTTCACAAACAGTGATTGTTCTCTTTTATCCCAAGTAAAACAATCAATGTTCTTGGTAATGTATGGCACAAAATTCAAGTGCTGCTCAATGTAAGTAACTGCACTGAAAATTCCACTCGAGATGAAGTGATCAGGACGGTACTGCCTTTCAAGCAGAGGTACGTAAAACATGAAGTTTAGTGCATTAGATAACTCAGTAGTGGCAACTCCGTTGCAAATGTTAGCATTAACTAGCATAATGTAGTCAGTCCTGTACATTTTAATGAACTCCCTATAGTCCTCTCGCACTTGGCATTCCAAATGAAATACACTCTTCAAATGCCTTTTCAGATAATTGCAGACTTTATTAAAGATGTTATGGCATTGCCCTGTAGTAAATGCACTGCACTGCATGTTAATTTCAAGAAACTCCATTTGGGATGCACACTGCTTCAGACACTGTTGATTAATGTATCTAATTACATTGTCCATTTCACTCTCTAGTTGTATATAACAATGAATTTCCAGATTTGTCACATTTTGCATGACTACAGATGGACTGCCACGAGCTGAAATGTACACACTGTGGCATGTGGCCATACCTGCATCCCTGTGGTTAGGTGGAATGGAATAGCTCACATTGAGCTTATTAGTTATTACATTCACATCGACATCTACATCTGTAATGGCGGTATTATTTGTCATATTATACTCAACCACTGGCTGAAAGTCGATGTGCTTCAACATGTCATTTCTCAAAATTGTTATGGTTCACAAAAACGTCGTTGAACGACTTGAGTACGAACTCTCGGTGAGAAATAGACTCTATGGCCACATTAAAGCCACTTTTGTTCTTGATCAAATAGCCCGCCATGCCTTTTTGGTCAATGCAAAGCAGCGGAAAGTCGTATACTGGACAGCTGCTGCTAGCTTGTCCGATGCAAAGCGCATGCTTGCTCAGCTTTGTCTTTGCATATTCCAGCAAAGGCATGTGGGGCAGTACATAACAAACAAAAATGTCCTTAATCATGGACAGAAAGTCAAAGCCTGGTACCAATGGCTTAAGTCCACTCATCAAGCCAATGGACTCGTCCATGGGACTGTTAGAGTGACTAATTTCCACATAGAAATAATTACTAAAAGGCTCCTTGGCTTGATTATTGAAAGCTTCAACCATTACAAAGAAATTTGTCAACTCCGTGAGTGTGGCATATGGCAAGTCGCAGAAGTGTGCTGCAGAAAAATAACCATTCGTGAGAATCATACAAAAGCTATTGAAATCTACCAGGCAGTTGGTAATAACTAAATGGGCCTTTCTCATTCGAGCGAGATCTACAGACACCAGTGAAGGCTCTCCTACAATGTGTACATTCTCAATGGTTATGCATTCTAGAATAATAGCTTTGCACCACTCAATAGACGTCATGAGCAGTCTCAAAGCACAAAATGCTGTCTCATTAACCTCTCTATGCCCCATCCCTATGAAATTGGATGCATTCAGGAGTGGTACATAGAGTTCCAGACCTCAAATTATCTAAATTGTCAATGAAGCTGCTCCAGTCTAGAACATGCCTGTGCTTCGCAGCATAAATGGCCAGAGCATTAACTGTGTCCTTTGCAATAAAGATATTGCGTTCGTCATCACCCGATAACGGTTGACGCTTCAAGTGCTCATTGGCCTTACTGCGTGCATTGGAAAATGCATTATCAATTTCATGAATAGAAGAAATTTCTCTGTCACCGACATTATCAGTGTAATAATGTCGAATGCATTTATTATAAATGCTCAGGCTGTCATACTCCGTGCTACCTTTCAATGCTAAATTGTTCAATAGTTCAACTGTGATGTTACCCGTGGAAGATGGTTCCTCGACATAACATAATGCTTTTCCAACTTCCGGACTGGCAATGGCCCACTTTTGATAAATGGCTGTCGCCGCTTTGCTAGGCTTGGGGGCGTCGTTGATGAAAGGCAGTTGCTCATACGCTGCATCTGGACCCACGAACGTGATAGACTTGACGATGTGCAAGTTGTCCCGAATGACCTGCAGGGCATCACCCACGATGTCTTCTCCATTTTCCACAATGTATATGCTGATCGTGTTGTTCACATATTGGTAGTTGCACTGTAATACACAAGAATTTTTTAGACAAGAAAAATAATATCAAAGACAAAAAAACAATAAAAATAGACAAAACAAATACCTTAATAGTGCTTGGGTTTCGTTGCATATGGTCTTCTTCCGTAGCAGTGCAATAAATCTTAGACGAGATGACTTAAAAAAGCGTCTGTGTTTTTATACACATGTAAGGGAGGGTGGGGCGGCATGCAGATTGCGCGCAACGCCCCTCCCTTTTTTTCTGCCCGAGACTATCAAGTGGCCTGCACACATTGAACAATCAACTATTGATTATTTTTTAACTTTATTTTTATCCAGTAAATTCAAACTCTTCCAATCCGGAAAGATTGCTCGTCACCGACTTAGTGTCTTCTTCGTCGTTGTCGTTATTATAAGATGAAGAGGAATGAATACCAGCACTAGAAGGACGATAGGTGCCCTTGCCAATGGCCACCACGTCGTCCTCGGTGAACTCTTCGGACAAGTCCACGACACCGACGCCCTCGCTCGACGGCTGAGGCATTTTCACGCGCACCATTAGGCTAGTGCCGAGCACGATGCGAGAGTACAGTTCCTTGGACTCGACGAACGAAAAGTTGATTAACGCCGCACCTCGAAAGTTGGGGTTCTCGTAGAGGCAGGTCGTCTCGTCGCGAGGGTCCCACGCATTGCGGTGCTCGAGCGAGCGAGCGTTACACGAGATCGCCTCTACGTACTTGCTGCGGTTGATGGCACGCACGTCCTTGAGTTTCACTTCACCGGTCTCGATTCGGGCCTTGTAGTCGGCCCACTCGCTCTTGTCCACGTACTGCTGGAGAACCCTGCCGCTGCCGTACACGAACCGCTCGGGAGGCTCCGTGTGTAATTCCATTTGCGGGTAATAGGTTGGCGCGAACCACAACTTGTCCACCTTACTGCAAATCTCCTTGATGTCATTGGGTGTGCGGTACAATTTCCCTATTCGACCCGTGGAAGTGGACTCGATCAGCACCTTGACGAGCACGATCGCATAGTCGACGGCCGCGCCGTCCCTACCCAGGGGATCGATGGAAACGACAGGTGCTCCCATCTCGGCCTTGTTTATTAGCGTCTCTCCATTGTCGTCCACGCGCTCGTACTTCTTGGTGTCCTCCTTGTATTGCAAGTATTGCAACTTTCCGTGAAATGACATGGGGGTGAGGTGGGGCGGGCACCAGGGATCCGTTGAAGTCGTAGCCGCTGTTGGGCATGTAAAACGTGTGCGCATCCTCCGGCAGCACCTCGACGGCCGTAGCTTGCAATTTAGTGGACACGTACGGCTTAATTTTTGAAAAAACGACGTTCTTAATGTCCTTGGCCGGCTGGTTACCAGATTGCTTGATGGTAATCACGTTCGTCGACACTCTAGTGTTTGCCAGCTCGCAAATGTAATCGTACACGTGCCGCTTGACTCTGTCTGCAATATCAAGGTCGCGCTGCGCCTTGTGTATGTTGGGACATATGGTCTTTCCAAAAATATTAATGGTGCTGCCATTGCTATCGAATTGTTTCAGGAGGTGTTGATAGAAAACGTCCTGGAGTCTCGCCTCGTCCATAACTGCTTCGTAGTCGAGCACCTTGGGGAACGTCACCAGAGGCACCGGAGACGGCTTCGCATTCTCTTCCCCGCTCTTCTTTTGTTGCTGTTGTTGCTGCGGTGGCATGTACGTTCCGCGGAAGACGCTCTTCCACCAGTTAGAAGAGGCCCACGCCTTGGGCAACAAGGCACTCATGTCCTTGTCGCTGTTGAACGGTAGGCCTTCCCTCTGGCACAGCTTGACCCGGGCCAGACGCCTGACGAGGATGCTAATCTTGTTGTCATTGGCGTAGCGCGTAACCACCTTCTCCATGCGGTCCCAATCCCACGAGTTGGGCGCGGGGAACACCACAAAAGAGCCCTCGTTGATGCAATAGGTGATGAACTCACTGTTGGGATTCCGCACTCCGAAAAAGCGGGCGTTCAGGAGGTACTTTAAGTTTTCGGATATCCAGCACGGCTCGTCGGTGCCTCCTTTTTCTTCCTGTAAGAGCGCCGAACTCTCGCTTTGCATCATGCGAGCGATGGCCTCGATCTTGGGCGCGACGTCGTCCTCGTCGACCGGGTAGTACAGGTATCCCTGTGGCGACGTCTGCATTGCGGCGGCGGACGACGGCCCCATCTTCATCCTCTTGGCGGTCGCATGAGCATTCTCGATGTAGTTGGCGGTGTCCATTGTAAAAACCAGCTAGTCTCGCACTGCTTCTCCCCTCTACGGGCAACCGCCTTTTTATACAACATACAACTCAAATTAATAAATGCCTCTCCCCGCCGTAATCACTCACGTCGACTGGATAAGGATAAAGAAACAATATGATCTAAAGTGCAAGCCCGGAGAAACCGTGCTATTGTCCCTGAACAAAGACCCTTTCGAAAGTACTAAGGTTATTTTCGACGGGCGGTCGTTATCATTGCAGGATAATAATAACTTCATAAGCGTCTCTCGGAAGCGTCTCGCGAGGGACCCGGTGCCCATGCTATATTCTCCCTAAGAATCCTAAATAATTTTGACCCGTTTCACATAATGAGGGAGTGTGCCTGTCACGCCCTAATTTTTAGCAAGGTCTTTACCTATTCTAGAACCATTTCCCCATAAGCTTGCTCACTGCGGATAGGAATAGATCTTTGCTTGTAATTCTTAATGTCCTTTGTAGTTAACTTCTTGCCCGTTTTCTGCTAGATCAAGTGTAGCATAGCCATGGCATGGGCATAGCAGGGCCGGACCAGCAAGATACCAACATAGTCAGCAGAACGAAAGAACATTTACTCAGAAGTGTAGAACGTACTTATAGGCAGCTTAGTGGTAGACCAATAACGATGAGCACATGCTGATAAGAACAGATGCTTTTATTATTTCGTGGGGTCGTAAGTGAATGAGTCGGACTGGTGACATTGCTTTTCCAGGTACACAGGTGACGTAGCACAACACGGCCAAGAAAGAGTGGCGCGTGACAATCAACCAATGCAGGACACTTGCAATAACGCAAATGGGGAGGTCATGCACGTTCACTCAAAACTTCAACGGTCATGCATTGGCATATACCAACGGACGCACATAAGACGCACGCACAGTTTAAGAGTCCGTCGTAAGTGTTCGTGATATATTGCGCGAGGCGTGGTGATCACTTCACTGACGCAGTTTCTTAAATAGGCCCGGTAGGGGCGCGAACAGATGCGGCGAAGCACGCGATCATTTTCAGAGTCCCAAGCGCCGAAGGCACTCACGATGACGGCGTCGACAGTGAGCCGTTGATACCGGCGACGGAGAAACGCCGCGACTGGCTCGTAATGAGCCAGCTTGGCGTTGGGGGCGTTCTCGAAGGCGTCCGGCGTGTTCTCAAAGGGGCACGTGATGTTGATGACTATTGCCTCTTCGCCACGCACCAGGACGAGATCGGGACGTAGGCCTGTGTCTCCAACGGCCTGGTTCTCGAAGGCCACCGTGAACTCCCAGCAGGCGGCAGTTCGGACGCGATCCAAGATGGCGTTGTAGTGGCCCTGGTAGATAATGTGATGAGGTGCTGTCTGCCAGCTGAAGCATCAATGTATGCACACACACCAACACAACACGTGAAGACGCAACACCAAGTTTTTAAGATCCTTTGAGCTGATGTTGCATTTAGCTAAGTCAAATAATTCTTTTTCTCCATCATTCAGGAGCCTCTTCTGAGGATACAAATTATAATCTGTGGAATGGCTCTACCTGACTTGTAGCTTATTCATTGTGCTGCAGAGGAGGCGATTTACACAGGCTTACCGAATATACTCAGTCCTTATTTTCTGATGTAACTGGACTTTTATTACTCTTATTTATTATGACTACATGCCTGCCCTCCCTGCACCACTCATCAAAGCTTTGTTTAAAAGAAGGGAAATTACCTAATGTTGCATTTAAGGAAACTTTGCTACATCCATCATGTAGTATATTTACAGGGTTATTGAGGATAGTTGGGTCGGCACAAGTGTCTACACAAATAGCCCGGGCACCAGGGCTGGCAGGCCTGCTGCTCGATGTCAAGCCAGCCTCACAATACTTTTACTGCACAGCTACAGTGCACCGAGCTTCCCTAGGATCACCAGCCTGTATGCCAGGATTGCGTTCCATTTGCATCCAATCCCAAGTTACAGTTGGTTGATGGCTTTTGCAGGCAGAAACATCATTCACAGTGTCATTCTTGACAGATTCACAGCGAGTCGTGGAACTGACTGAGCAGTCTTTCAACTGCTTGCTAGGAATGTGCTGCACCCTTTTTTGAAACTCTCCCGAAGGACATTGTGTCCTTCAGGCTTTATACTGCAGACAGCAGAAACAGACTGAATCTGTTTCCGGCTGACAACTGCTGTCATAGGTAAAGTGGACCTGATGGACTTCGCAGCTGTCACATCAAAAACTTTGCCTTCACTGTCTGGACACGGTTTACAGCTCTGTTCTTGCTTGTGCAGTGCTGCAGCATTCCGCCGGCTGTTCTTTGACTGCACCGGTTTCCACCCACTGTCGCCGTTCACAGCCTGTGGCACAGCTGCTTCTCCAGCACTGGCCTCCTCTTCCCCCACAGAAAAGTGCACAGCAATAGTCCACTCGTGCTCCTGTGAGGCTCTCCTTATTTTCCTGTCACAAGTGTTACTTGTACCTCAACCAGTGTTCATCGACTGAACAGGCATCCTCTCACTGTTTCTTAATCGACTGAACAGGCCTCCCCTCACTGTTTATTATGCCACGGAAAATTGTAGAAAGCAAGCTGTCCCAGGTTCACCAAGCCTCTCTTTGCAGCAGACACGGACATTGCCAATGATCGTAAAGTCAATACCATGAAAGGTTCTGGCCAGTTGGTCAGTGCCATGTCTCTGCATGAGAGCACTGCTGGTTTCCCGGACAGGAGCTGGGGAAGTGGAAGGCAACCATCTACTGCTGGAGAATAGTGAAATATGTGCATACCAAGTGCAGGCAAATCGGCTTCCAAGTTGATGGCAAAGCTCTCCTGCTGAGCCCATTCACTCTTCGCAGATGCCTTAGAATCCTTCTATGACTGCTGGTTGGCCTCCTCTCCAGATGTATGGATAAGGCATAGGCCTTCCAGTGCAGGAAATCTGCCAGCACCTTGCTGCCAAATTAACTGGGGTCGACATCATCCTTGGTCAGGAATTCAGGTCAGCTGTCCACAAGACTATCCAGGAATGTTAAGCCTCTCTCCAGGCAAAGCTGTGT
Source organism: Rhipicephalus microplus (assembly GCF_043290135.1). Classification (NCBI taxonomy): domain Eukaryota; kingdom Metazoa; phylum Arthropoda; class Arachnida; order Ixodida; family Ixodidae; genus Rhipicephalus; species Rhipicephalus microplus. The sequence goes on along the minus strand of NC_134705.1, from coordinate 85,982,166 downwards.
CAGTGTGGCATTCACATTCAACAGTGTTGTTTCTGCCAACATCAAAACTAGCCAGATTGTCAGCAATCATTGAAAGCAAGTGCTCAATTCTTATTCCCCTGTGTGCAGAAACGCTAACAGACGAGCCACGGCGCAATGGAAAATACTGGTTCACGTGTTTTCACAATCGAATCGCTAGCGACCAACACACGCGTCATATTGCGCACACTTTCAATTCAGAAATGCACCATGAAAAAAAAAGACATACAACTGAATAAATAATCTAAAGCACTGCTGTGGATTACGCAAATACACTACGCCACAGGTATTAAGCACGTTAACACAGATGACCGAAGAAAGGGCCGGGTACTGCTAAAAATCGGCCTATACGCGAAAAATTGGAAGACAAAAAAAAATTTATTTTTGAATATAAACGTTAGTAAATATAAAATAGCACTGCAAATGAGCGGTTGAGCTTAGAGAAATATGATGTGCAAGGTTTGTGATTATGTAGCAGAAGGCCTGTAGACAGGTCACAGGAGCAGCAGCCAGCTGTGCTCCAGCAGCAAGTGAGCATGACAGTAGGTCTGCTCACCAGCTGAAAGTCGCGTGTAGATTCGGTGAATTGAAACGATGCGCCAAATAGAAAATGGCGTATTTTGTGACGTTGCTTCCACGCAGTACATGAGCCACTTCTGTCTGGGACTGGCTACTGCTCCATGCGGTGTGGCAGTCTCTACTGTAAATAAGGTAGTCCTTTCCCTTTTACCACAGGGCAGGCGTTTTTAGCGCCGAAGGAAAAATGTGTATTAATACTTACTGTTTCTGGTTCTTTTGTATGTGCGTTGGTGGTTGCCATGGTATTACTCACCATATAGCTCAAACTTATACATTTAGATTGACCTACCAGTGAGTGTCCACCCTTCATAGCCTCATTTTGTTCGTTTTTTTCATCATGTAGGCTTTTAGGCTGTCCCTACCTGTCGTGTTCAAGGGCTTCCGGGTATGAAGACGCCGCCAGTACTCAAACATGCTTTATTCGCATGCCAGCAACATAGCGATAACCAGGAGTGCTGAAGGAAAGTGCCCCCCGGCCCACCCCGCGCCAAGCGCTTTTACTCACATCGTGGGCGAGGGTGTTACGATATGGGCCGCGTGACAGTGTATCGCACAAGCGCGCGTGTACAGATATGCGACACTACCTTTGAAAGATTATCATTTCATCAACTGCCAGACATGGTTTTCTCAGTTACATTTAAAAAAAATTTCGTTCAGGCATTGCAATACTGGGCGCACTCTGTAAAGGCAATTGTACCCATGTTCTCCTGTTTTTTGTATCATCGCTGTTTGCAGCATGATGGAGAGAAATATTTTCACTATCCAGTTTCTGGGCATGCAATCCGCAACGTGTGCCTGGTGCAATAGTAGAGACCGACGCATGTGCCTGAATGGTACACACAACCGCCGTGTAGGGAATCGCCCCTAGAAATTTTCTGTTCTTATCTATTCTTACTTGCTTGACCTTTGTCTTATTGTTCTGATCACGAAGGCGATTAGTTTCGAATGCCGGGTGTTATTGCGAAGCGCGCCTCCAACGACGTTACGAAGGGCGCCTCGAAATCTCACTGCTGCAACCACTGTTGCGAAAGACGGCGACGCCAACACGGTCCCGAAGGCGCCACTGCTTCGAACTCCGCAGGGAAGGTCACCAACCGTTTGGTAGCTTAGATTTCTCAGCTCGCGACTGCTTCTGCGAAGAGCTGATAGACGAGCGGACGAGACAACGGTGAGTTAAACAAGGTTTATGTACAGCATATATACAGAGGCGTTACAAATTCGGCACTGGGGCCGACAGCGACTCGAAAAGCCGAGCTCTTCTCTCTAACACATAGGTCTGCTCTCAAACGGGTCCGTTCTGACACACATGTTAGCTTTCACCTAGGACCGCTGATCGCGCCGCGCCGCAGAGCTTCTTTTATATGCACCGGGTCCACCCCAAATGTCCAACCAGAAGCGCCGCTGGTCGTCAGGGCAGACTCCTCCAATGCGGTCGCCGCTGGGCCGCGTCATTCTTTCTCACCGAATCTGGAGAGGCTGCGCTGCAGGTGGCTGCACCCAAGGACGAGTGACGTCGCCGCGCATTGCGTCAGACCCCCAGACATGAAGACGCCCGTTGTTTACTCGACGGGCTCGCTTGCTAGGGTGACCCGCTGCACGTGCACGCCAGAAAGGCGCCGTCCGCCTGTTGATGCCGTTGAGTTGTTCGCGTCAGGCGGGCTGGCCTTGACACAGATTGCCTTTCTCAGAGGCACGGACGTTCGCTGTCGACTCGCAGGCATAACGGTGTTCTAACACCCGGCATTCGAAACTCATCGACGATCTTTGAGAACATGTGAAGCTGCGTTTTTGCCTCTTCGGGAGTGACCAGCACGACAAGTTCGCTCTCCGGAAAGCCTTCATTTACAGGGACATCTTTATTCACTTAATGCAATGCCAAATCCTTTTGCCTTGATTTTTACTGTAGACAGTTCTTCTAATTCAAAGTTTTTGTCTGATGAGTTCTCTTCATACTTTTCGATGGGGCCTTTGCTTGATGACTCTGCCCAAACACTCGTCATCGAAGCTGTTAATATTGGTACATTCGAGTGGCCCAGTGGAAGTGAAAAGTCTGGCCTGTATATTATCGTCACTTAGTCAACGTCTGAAACGAAGAAATTAGTTCAAACGCAAGTTTCATGATACGCATTTCATCACGCTACAGAAAAAAACTTATGTGCATAGCCGCGCCGCAGCAATGCGGCTGCTACTACCATGCGGTACTCCGCTGACACTTCCACTGGTGTACAGCACAACAGACGAAGCCAAGGGTGTCAAATGAACATTTTGAATATCCAGGAAATCCATGATGGATTCTGAAAACTCACGCCAAGATAGCTTCCGGAGTAGATGTAAACCTACATGTTTAATTTCGAATTTTCTAATGGGCTTGAAAGGCATGGAGACACCCAAAAAGCTCGAAAGACGAGGAAGCTAGGTAGAAGATGCCTTCACACGTTGGTAGTCGATCGTGACGGTAGTGACAGACCCTGACATGACTGATTCGATATGTCCGATCCCGCCCACGGAAAGTGGCGTGTTATACAGGTCACTGACCTGCATCTTACTAAGGGCCCTGCCGGACCAGCGCGCAATGTCAGCACATGCCACCCGACGCACGAACTTCTTACCAACGGACGTCGGTGAGAGCAAGGAAAACCTGCTCTCCACCACGAACGAATTCTCCGATATCTCCACCAGTCCCTTCGTTCAAGATTTGGGCGCGGAGCTCAGAGTGAGAGAACGTCTGCCTAGAATAAGTGGTCGTGACCAACTGATTTATTTACAACTATGTACTCGTAGGCCTCATATGCACCCTCACAGTGCTTGTCGCAATACATCGCTTCCGTGCGAAGCACCACCTCGCAACTACTAGAGCCGAAAACAAAACTGAACAGAACACAACACAATCCTCCTCCTCCCCCACCTCGAAAAAGACACTTATGAGGAAATACAATTGAAGAGTATACCCAGCACAGCACATCATATAATACACGGCACATAGAACAAGCACTTAGTACACTTTATACAAGAACAAGAACTTCTATATTAGTCAAGGACATAGTCTGTGAAGTGGCTAGGTCAAGTCCACTTCCTTAGAGAGCGGTGCTTCGAGGGCGGCTTGGTGATTGCACGGCCTCTGGTGATGAGACCGCAAGAGGAGAAGGCACTAGGCTGGACTTTACGCTTGAAGTTGCGGCCTTATTACATGAAGTAGCAGCTTCAGCTGCAGCAAGACTTTCTAGAGAAGTTTCTGGTTTGACAGACGACGGTGAAGGCTCAATCTAAACGGCTTCACCTGGGGTGCGAGTACCATCTACACCTACTAAAAGGTCCTCCCCCCTTGAGAAAGAAGTATCTGAGCAGGGAGGCCATATATAATATTCTGGTGAGCAATGCAAATAAGTGGAAGAGTGATAGGCAGAAGTGTGAGGCGTTCAAGCCTAATATATATGAGAAATAATGATATGCAAGGTGTTCCAAATGTTGTCCTCTGTTGTCCTCACTTAGGTGAAAAGAAGTAGGGCTAACTTGTTGTAAGGTTTTGTACTGACCCCTATGTTTGGGATATTTTTTTTGGGAGACGAATCTTAGCTGTGTCACTCAACCTTTCGAGGGCTCAGCACCATGACGATTGTCCACAGAATAATGCTTTATTGCTTGTTAATGGGAAAACTCAGGTATGAACTTGCTGGCTCTGACAAACTGGGGGTTTGCGCTGTAAGGATACTATGTCAAGAGCAACTCGTGGTTGTCTACCATGAAGTCGAACAGGAGACATTCTTGTGGTGCTCTGTGGCGAAAACATGTATGAAGCTAAGCATTCAGTCAATACTTGCTTGAGGGGACGCTGTTTCAATTGTGCAATCTGAATGTGTTCCTTCAATACGCGATTGAATCACTCAATTGGTCGATTCGATTGAGGGTAGAAGACGGGTGAATGCAAATGCCAAATGGGACGTTGCATAAGAAAAGTCTCTGAACTGGGGAAATTCAAACTGCGGACCATTGTCCGTGACTATTGCATCAGAAAAACGGTCTTTGCTGAAAATGGAAGACAGAAACTCATAATAACTTCAGAAGGTACACTATGCGTTTAACAGATTTCAGGCCACTTTTCATGATAGTCATTGAAAGAAATAATGAACCGCGCATTTTGCGGAACATTGTGCAAAGGACCAATGATGTCCACACTGAGCTTTTGCCAAGGCCAATCAGGCCACGGAACAGGCTGCAACGGAGTGAATGAAGGTTTCGCAGACTTATCTGCCGCCTAACATGTGGCAGTTGTACACAACATGTTCAACCTATTTGTCTAAGGTGGGCCTTCATGTACCTATGTGAGTACTTGAGACTATGTCGGATCAGCAGCAGTGGCACCCGGAAGCTCAACTTTGGTAATGCAAGAAATAATTTCCTTACCCCGCTCTTCAGTAAGCGGTATCTGAACAGGGAGACGCGACAAGGCATCTGCAATGACATTTTCGGCACTCCTACATTACTGCACACTGACGTTTTAATACGCGAGTTTAGAACACCACTTAGAAATGCGAAGGGGGCGGCAGCCTTCGGCGCCTGCAGTAAGAAATGCGACAAGAGCTTGATGATCTGTGTGCATGATGAAATGGTGACCCCACAAATAAAGGTGCCATTTCTCGTAAGCAAAAAGACATGCGTAAGCTTCACTCTCTCCAGGGGAATACCTGTGCTCAACAGGGGACAATGTGCGAGAAGCACGCACCATGGTGATCAGCTGATCACCTAACTGTTGAAACACTGCTCCTAGTCCAATATCTGAGGATGAACTCGTTGCCAACACAGCAGATGTGATTGAGCCCACTCCCACCAGAATAGCTATGGTCTCACTTTGAGCACTGCACATTACGTCACTTGGCACAGGCTATGTTTCGGGAAGACTCGTCCTGTTGGCCGAAACCGGTGAGGCTCGATGTGGCCTCGATGATTTTCTCCCACACATCGCACCTAACCAAGTGCAGTAGATTGACCATACAGAATGATGTTTTACCATACACCTTGGCAAGACATGAGTCACGGTAATTTTCATTGCAGCAGCTTTACTGTTTAAGGGCAGTGGCATGGCAGAAGCACGAGCCAGTGACCTGCCTGGGCTACTGTCCCAAGATTGTTGCCCCGAAAGTGTTGCCCTGAAAATGTTCTGAGTAGGAGGCAAGGAACAGACAGCAGCAGGAGCAGTAAATAAGTACCAACAAGCTCAAGGTACATGCTTTCTAAAGTGAAGGCTGTCACCCAAGGCAACAGAGAGGGGACTGAGAGGCAGCAAACCAGTACTTTGTGAGGAAGTGATGTTCCAGTGGCCGCACAGCAGGTCGATGGAAGCGGGCAGGCAAAAATGGGCTGGTTCTGAAGACAGGCAGTCCAGAGCGCACTCGTAGCACAAGGCTCATTGAAATACACAGAATAAACATACATTTTTCAAAGCACACAATAGCAAGAATGCATAATAAAATGTATGTAAACCCAACTTGTGAAGTAGGTATAAGTGCACAAGTAAAATGCAGAAACTTTAGGGGAAAATATGTACTGAACATAACCTGCAGATACACAATCTGCCCATTATGGTAGGAGCAGAAAGTATGAACCTGCTTCATATACCATAACACGAAACTTTTCACATTGTGTGCCCTATAAGGCAAGAAGTCTGCAGCTGTCAGCTTTTTCAAATGTTCACGCTTCAGCAGGAAGTTGGTGAAAGCCATGCACTCTCCCGCAATGTACCCTTCCAACTCCCGCAAAACTCTCGCATGTTCTTACCGAATCATCTAAGCTTTCCTGTTTAACCTACTTGTTTAACCTACTTGCTCAGGTAGTGCTGCTCTGTGCTGAGATAACAACCACAGTGGCTAGACAGTTGTTGGTCATATCTATTTTGTAATGAATCTAGGCTAAAAGACTAGATATATCTCGAGCACAAAGCCAGGCACTTGCCCCATTACGTGTGGTCGTGGTACGCTGTGTCGATCCCGCCAAATTCCAGGGTTAAGGCTTTCAGGTGACCTCCGGTCTATGTCACTCTTCATCGCAGTCTTATTCCAATGCTACCATCCAGTTGTTGCGACTGGTCTTTGCTGGCACCATCATTCAGGATGAAGATGCCAAGGCAAGAGGAAAGGGAACTTGACAAAACAGAGGATTTATTAACATTATGTACATGGCGAGATCTCTCTGGCCCAAAACTCTACATCGAAAAGCTGTACATTGAAGAGCTCTCTGAGCAGCCCGCAAGAGCTGATTATGAAGTCTCATTTCCCCAGATTTCTAGATTGGGGAATAAGTCCATACTGCACTGTCTAAAAACAGGTCCCACAGCACTCACGAGAGTCGTTATACTGGCATCGCCCCAACATACACACATACACTATCCAAACACGTGTATAATCTTCGTGATGCTGTCTCATCTGGCAAATCTTGCTTCCAGCAAGCAGGGTGCGACGAGTCTCTTCTCGCCGCTCTGCCCAACCACCCATGCTTGTCGAACGGCAGTTGCAGGCCAGGCGCCTTTGATGGTATGTGCTTGGAAGCGCTTATTTGAGCGTCCGCGGCCTATCAGTGAGAGATGCAGTGTCGTGGTGGTCCCACGTTGGTTTTCGGCGGTAACTTAGCATTGAGGCTTTTCCTGGGGCACCAAGGCGCTGCGTGTCGCACTGCCGCGCTGGCCCCAGTGACAGCAATGCTTTGTTGAGTAATTACTATCGTGCTTCTCTCAGTACATGAAAACCAGCTGGGTGTCTTCGCGCAGCTACTGATCTCCACAAAGTGGCGCGGCTGTCTTTCTTTCATCCCGGCGCTCATGGCAAGGGTAGCACACAGCTTTGAGGCGGTACAGTAGAGCGTTATCGGTCACTGCTTGCTAGGTGCCTGGGAGTCGCCTTTCTCCTAATTGAAGACCGTATGGAGGTACGCCAGGAATCTATAGTATGCTTGTGGTGGAGACGGGCATTAGAAAGGGCGCTCGGGAAGGTCACCTATTGGTTGACTGTGCGCCAGTGGTGGTACGTCAAACTGTTCCTGGGGCCATGTTTTGCGCCTTGCGGCATCGGTAATCGGAGATGAAAAGGGCAAGGCTGTAAGAAAAATTTCTTGCTACGGTCCTGACCATGACATACACATAACTATTCAATATGCGCAAAGAAGTCCCTTGAGCTCTCCATGCTTAACTCAAAAGAATAAAAGCTCTATATAGGTCATTATTCACCATGGGTGCGGAGGGACACTAGGACAGTGGAGGTGTGTCGACGTCATGTATCGGACAAGTGGCTTCCCAGTGTGCCTGTACGTCGTCTAGTGCCATTGTGCAAGGGCGCAAAGGTCCCCGAAGAACCATTCTGACAGTGCACTGATTGTTCCACTTGTAAAGGTGTTAGATGTCAGGCTCAATGTCTGGATTTGAAGGTTGTACCAGGCGGTCAGTGCGAATAGGCGGAAGACTAACTGCTGCCGTGGCAAGTGCCGCAGCGTTCGTCCAAGTGGCATCCTACTATGCCTAAGACTCATCTTTAGGGTCACCACAAAGAATCTGTCATAGGACGCGGGGTGGCTAAGCCAGCAGTCCTGAGTAGTCGGGAGGCGATGCTATATCCGTATGTTGGACCGGGACATCCTCGAACGCACCCTAGGAGTTGGTGAAACGGTCTTGCAGCACTGGTCTCTACCAGGTTCGAGGGCATGGAAGCACCAAGAAAATGTGGTAATCCTGGGTTGCCAAATAACTGATGACGAAACTTTTAGGCCCCGCCGCGGTGGTCTAGTGGCTAAGGTACTCGGCTACTGACCCGCAGGGCGCGGGTTCGAATCCCGGCTGCGGCGGCTGCATTTCCAATGGAGGTGGAAATGTTGTAGGCCCGTGTGCTCAGATTTGGGTGCACGTTAAAGAACCCCAGGTGGTCAAAATTTCCGGAGCCCTCCACTACGGCATCTCTCATTATCATATCGTGGTTTTGGGACGTAAAACCTCACAAATCAATCAATCGCGAAACATTTAGTGCCAGCTTGTCTTTGTTGTAGGACTTAAGTATTGTGCGCTTGTCGTCCTTGGCTGAAATTGTCATTCTTTATTGCCTTCACTTGTGCAACAGCATAATCAGCAAGTTACTCAAGAGGGTCTTGTACAGTATTTTCAATATTGGGGAGGTCGTATAGGTGAAGAGCATGCATTTTGCTTTCATTACATTTCTTGTCATTGACATGAGAACTGGGTCATTGTGGCAGCCGTTTTTTCACTTTGGTGTAGAAAAAGGATTTGCTAGGGCATCTAGGCCGAACCTGCTCAAGAGTAGAAACTTGAAGCTTTACTCTTTGAAAAGCAGTTCCAGCAGTAGCGACAATGCTTTCACCAGGATTACACCAGTCTGTGCTGGTTTCCAGGTCGGGTTTCTTTCATCGCCACTATAGATTATTTCGAAAGGTGCCATTCTAACAACATAAGGGTCCTTTCAAACTCTGCATCATAATGTGGCACGTACTGCTCATAACACATTTTTAACCCACACACACAGTGTCCCTACCGTTCATGGCAGGAGCAGAAAGTATGAACCTGCTAACTACATTGTTTCACATTGTGTACTTTACAAAGAAATCCAGTTTTCAGCTTTTGAAAATGTTAACACCCCTGGACGAAGTTTGCGAAAGCATTCACTCTGCATGTCTGCAGTATATGGCTTGCCAAGAGTAGGGCACAGCATTTTCAGCGCACCGACAGTTTTGATGCCAGTGGCACCAAAACTTTTATTTGCTGTGGGCAAACTCAGAACAACATGCCAATGAAGGGCGTCTCATATTTCCTACTACCTTGTTGAAGGCCCTTTTGGTGCTATAGAGCCATTCCTCCAGATTCCTCTTAGATTGTTACCTGAATGGTATGACTGACACTGAAACCATTGGCATTTGTCTAAATGGTCCTTTGTGTTTGGAGGGTATCCACGCACTATTTCATAGGTGATAAATCTTTGTACAAAGTTCGCATGAAGCTATGATGTTTAATTTCTTAAAAAACTTTACATTTATTACAGGTTTAAGCAGTCCTGCTGCCCTGGTTTCACTTTATTGTTCTGCTTCCCTGAACAGGCTGATCTTAATGGCAGAGAGCACTGCAGATGTCTGCACATGAGCCATCCAGCCATCGTGCGGCACTTATCTCCACCTTTGTTTGTTTTGCACGGCACTCATCCGACCTGTTTTCGAACTAAATTGAGCAAATAGAGGTTCCACAGTTGCTCCAACACTTGTTTAGACTTACTGATCCCTGGAACTGATAAATTTAGGTAAATATTCTGTGCTGTATCATTAGGTCCTGCAGCCTGAAAGCTGTGGCAAGATGTTGGAGCTTTTGGCTGAATAGTTTCCATGAAGTGCACCAAAGAGCGGGCTCATTTTAGTCGTAAAATCAACAGCAAGCTAAATGTTGGTGGCATAGAAAACCGTTCTTTTTTTTCCAGGGTATAGTTCAGGGTTGCTCCAAACACGTTGATTTGCATATTTTTTTAGGGTTGTAGAGTTGAGAACGTCTATAAAATTGTTCAGCACTTTAATTTCAAATTAATTTTCAAGCGCAGATCACACAGCCGATACAGAGTACGGGTATTCACAGCCACTTCTTGCAAACTGGGCACGCTTATCAAGTGAAATGTACTTGACAGGAATCCTTCCTGCAGATGAGCAAGTTGAAACAACCCCAAAAGTGTCACTCATAGATTAAAATACAATAAAGTGCAAGACTGGTGGCTTGATACATGTTTATTGAAAAAAATACATGAAAGGATTGCATAAGACAGGTCTTCACCTTCTTGGCTTTATTCTGGTTTGTCACGTGCGCACAATGCACTTTCCTAGAAGCTGCGATGTTCCCACCACAAGCTTCTTGAAGAGCCGGACATATCTCCCGCTGCAGAGCTTCCTGAAGACTGTCTTCTTTCAGGTCCTAGGAGCTGAACATACTGACAATTGGCTCGATAGTGACTCGCTGGTATCAGCGGAGCAAGAAGTCCCGCACTGGTTCGTATTTTCGTTCCTTTTCCAGTCGGGCTGCCTCGAGTGCTTTGAGCCGGTTGTCAAAGGGGCAGGTCACGTCCACGATGATCGCCTCTTTCCCCCTGGCGAGAACGAGGTCGGGGCAAAGGTTGGTGGTACCAACCGCTCTGTTTTCATGCGTGACCGTGAACTTCTTGCTGGCGGCTTGTTTCACCCGCTCCACAATCTTGTTGTGACGACTGGTGTAGGCCACGCTGTGGCGCATGCAGTGACCCAGGACGTGTGGCAGCGTTTCCACTGCGTAACCGCACACACGGCACCGTTTGTCGGCGGAGGTGGTCTATGGGTTGGCTCCATTCACAGGTAGGATGTTCAGGCGTGCCCTGTGAATGAAGCGCCAGTTGCAAAAGCGGGTGAACTTGCCGGAGCGCATAAAGTGGGAGCTGCTCGGGTCTGCGGCGACGCATTCCATTGCCTTTCCTTGATTGGGCATTTCTTGAAGCAAGCCATCGCGTGCCCGCATCATTCGGAAGCGCAGCATTCTCACCACTTTTTTGCGTTTCTTTGACGTGAGAGTTTCCTCTCCGCCACACGTGATACCGGTCCCCCCATCCTCGAAAATTTCCCAGCTGACGTGTAGCTTGCGGGAAGCCTTCCAAGCCTCAGTCCAGACAGACTGCAGTTGTGTTGGCCGTGCCTGAAAAACGCCCTCCGTTTCGCTGCTGAGGTAGCTGACGAGCTCCTCGTTGGTGGCCTGCCTGCGAATGCGCTTGGAAACAATTTTATTTAGCGCTTCGAAGGCAAGTTTCCGGACCTCGAGATCGGCCGAGGTCAGAAGCTTGAAGGTGTTGTCCACGCGGCAGGCGTCACTTGTGTTTGCGGCGAGGGGAATTCCAGCTGCTCCGGCCGCTGCGCTGCCGTAGAGATAGTTGTTTGCAGCGTTACCTGGAAGATAAAGGGTTTTCTTTATCAGGGGCCGGAGTGCGTCGCCTAGGCGTGCCCATTCCGCCTTGCCCACTTGTCCGCACCGCATGGCGAAGTTGAGTGCTGGAAAAACAAAGGCTTTTAGTGCATCAATTCGCTGCCATCGGGCAAGCATGGACTCGAGCAGGGTGTGGCCGACGGAGATCGCCTCATCGACCTTAGAGTGGTTTTAGAGAAGGCTGAACCCGACGGGGCGTCCCAGAAAAGATTGACTCGTAGTCAGTGATGCGAGGGATCTCTTCTCCGTCGACGAAGAATTTCGTGTCCCTAGTGCCTACGGGAGTCCTACCAGAGAGGTGCAGGCTTCTGCACTTCTTGGGGTTCAGCCGAAGTCCCAGCTGGCCAGCGAGAGCCGCCGCGACATTGACGCGGTCCTGCAGTTTCTTGGGGTTGTCCGCCAAGGGAGTCAAATCGTCGGCGTATGCCAGCACATTGTGCTGCCTCTCACCTCCTTGGACCGCCCGAATGACTGGATCAAGCACCAAGTTGAAGAGCAGGCCGCTCAGTGGGCAGCCCTGTCTGATTCCGGCTGAGATTGTGACTGGGGCGGTTGTCCTAGCTTCGGCGACAATCTGGGTAGCATTGTCTCGATAGAGGTCTGCGATGATTGCGCAGAAGTCCTGTCCCGCACCTGCACCACGAAGGGAATCGATTAGTGCGTTGTGCGGAACTGAGCCGAATGCGTTGGCGAAGTCTAGAAAGGCCACGCAAAGGTCACCACCGCCGGCCCGCGCGGCGTCCAGGCGCTCCTGCAGCATGAAGTTGTGTTCGAACATGCCGTCGTGCGGCAGGAACCCCTTTTGACACCTCGAGAGCACGTCGTGGTCACACACCCACTGCTGCATGCAGGAAGCTAGGCAGCCCGCATACAGCTTGGAGGTAGTGTTTACAAGGGCTATGGGTCTCCAGTTTGTGACCTCACTCGGATCACCCTTCTTGTGGATGAGGATGGTCCTCGTTTCCTTCCAGGCATCGGACACTCGCTTGAACTGGAGACACACGTTGAACGCTGCAGAGAGAAAGAGACCATCATGATCATGTTCCTTCCAATGACGGTAGGTGATCCTGTCACTGCCGGGGGCTGTGTTTTCGCATCTGCGAAGACGGGCTGCCACATCGTCGCTGGTGAATCGGGCAAGGCAGATCTCTGCCATGTCGTCCGGACGAGCCTTGTTAAGGAGCAGGTGGGTGTTCCCTTCCTTCGGCGCCCATGTTTCAGCAAAGTGTTGCTCCAGTCTGTCAAGCGGAATCTTGCAGAGCTTCGTCTCGCCCTGCACAATGACACGAACAGCCCGACGGCGGTTGCGACGATACAGGCCCTGTCTCTGCTGAGGGTTCTTTGGGTTGGTCGAGACCCGGGGTTTCTCACCGGCAGGGTTGTCCGGAATTTTCTCGCCTCCCTCCTCACCGCCGAGACGGCCTCCTTCAGGGTGGAGAGGAAGTCGTCCCAGCGCTCAGCAGTGGCGGGCTCCCGAAGCAGTTGCCGGATTTGCTGGGTGTGCTCTGTTAGTACGCTCGTGTCATCGATTGGCCCGGAGAAGGTGATCTCGCCGGGTTTCTCTGTCTGTGGGGCGGGGTCCTGTCACTCGCCGCCTGCGTCGTCTAGCGAAATTCCCTCGGATGACGTTGGATGTGTGGGGGAGTCGACGCTGTTGGTGATGCTCCTGGCTGACGGACTTGATTGAGGGTCCTCCTGTGCCGTTGCCATGCTGTGTTGCAGTGCTCCTTGCTCGCTGGTCCTCGGAGTAGCGCGGGCTGCATCTGGGTCCTGCTGGAGACGACAATAACACCGTGACCCTTCTGGTGATGACTCCTCCTCGCTGGTTGCTGATGGAGTTGTAGCATTCCTGGAGTACTGGCTGGGAGAGCCAGTTATGCTGCCTAAAAGAGGAGGGAGGGGGGTAAGGGCCCGTTCCGGTGATGGTGGTCAGGAATGCCGTGGGCTGTCGTGGTCCGTGTCACTGTGCGGCGACTCATGTTGTCTGGGACTTGGCGGGATGGAGGTCGGGTTGTCATCCTGCGAGAATAGTGAAGCACATGAGGACCGGCTCCTCGTGGTGGAGACCTCGCTAGGCGTGGGCGGTGGATTGTCCGTGGCTGCCAAATCCTTGTCAGGGAGTTCCGGTAGGTCGCCTAGAAGGGGGCAGAAAGGTGTTAGTGGCAGTTCCGGTGGTGTTGGAGAGTCCGGCGTTGTGCTCAATGTCGTGCTGTCCTCGCTGTGTGACGGTCTCGTTGAAGTCGTCGAGTTCGAGCTCTGCAACGATCGAAGGGTCATTGTCCGTGGGGCTCTGTTGCCCCGGCAGCGGGGCGGGGGGGGGTCGGCCAGTCGGCGTTGCAGCAGGTGCCGCCCTCGAAGTTCTTGCAGTCGTTGGTTGCTGGGTTGTCTCAACACCACCTAGATAAGTTCAGGCAGGCCTCTTCACTGCCGCCGTGACGTCACGCACCTGTCCCGTCGACGCGCGCGCGCGAGCCGCTGCGGCGCGGACGCTTCCCGCGCGGCGGCCACTACAGATGAGTAAAACATTAATTTCTGCATTGCCGCGATATAGGCATAGAATATAAAATTTCTGAACGAACGTTATTTCACATGAAGATGAAATAGTGCTGTTCCGCTCCATCTTAGCGGACGTAACTGCTTCAGATTGCACTTAAAAGAAACGTACACAAGTCCCGGGCACCTGGCAAAATATTTATTACAATGTAAGTACCATGTATCACAAGGAACATACGAACTTCCAGCTTTTAGCAGTCATATTGACATCTATGACTACATTGTGCAACACAAAAACCGAAACTGACAAGATTAAGCAAAAAAAAAAAAACAAGGCGCTAGATTATTCGTTATAATGTTTCAAAATTTATCACAGTGAAAAACTTTTAGCATCTGGTACAGTCATATTCACATCCATAATCACATTATGGGGCAAACAGAAAAACACAACTGCTCTTAGAACGAAAGAAACTAGCTACTGGAGTATTTATTACAATGTATAAAGTGTATCACAAGGAACAAACATTTAGCATTTGGAACAGTCATATTCAAAGCCATATTCACATTGTGGGACAAAAAGAAAATACGAACCGGCCAGCTTAAAAAAAACTAGCCATTAGTAAAGCTTGCTTCATATTTTAGCGAAGGGGCCACTAGCAAAGTTTACTGTAGCGTTAGCAACTTTCTTTGCTTTGTACAGGCTTTTTCTTTCATGACACTGTCATTCCTGCAAGCGACATAGTTTTTTAGAAGCGTGTTGACTGCTGGTTTTAGAATGTTCTTGAGTACGGTATCTGGATGGTGGCCACTTGCACACATGTCCAACTCCTCGCCGTCGCTTAGTAGGAACTGCATGATGCTCAAGAGGACCATCCTTTGGTTGGCTTCTGCATGAAACCGCTGCTCCTGTTCCTTACTGACAAGGTGCTCTAATACTTAGTGCCAAGAACAACATTAACAACAAAAGGCTGCGGAAACTTCAAGCCGCCTCTGATCATGTTGTCAATGAGTACGTGCTCACTTTGCTGCAGTTCTCGGTCAGTGATCATGAGCTGCGACTGACAATCCTCACATGGCTGACGTTTAATTGCAGCATGCGCACAATAGCCTGCAATGTATGCCAACGCAGGCACGTCAGTTTGTGATGCCTTCAGGTCACTTTGGGCGAGTTTGATGGCATACTTTGCTATTAGCATCTCGGCATCAAGCTCCTGTTCCTTAGGTGCCAATGACAGCGGCATGTCTTCCAGCTTTGAAGTGTCCTGCAAGCGAATCTTTGTCTCCCCTTCGAATACTTCTGTGATTGACACATTGTAGTGAGATCCACACATTTGGCGGTACTTCCCGAACCTGGCCTCAAGGCAATCTGTTTGAAACTTCCCCAAAAGGACGTACCTAAAGCCCAGCTCATCAAGGCAATACCGTGACAGCTCAATCAATGAATACGTGCTTCGCCGGAGAGCAAAGTGGGTCTCCTTTGTCAAACCTCCAGCCGTGGTTCCCCTCCGGCTCCACCTCTCAAGCCAGGTAATGAACTGATCAAGGTACTGAACTTGCAAACAAGACATATCCTTCACAGGCTGCTGATAAACATCACGTAGTCTGTGTCCCTTTTCTGGAGTCTTAACATTTACAATGCTCCACCACCTGACAATCAACTCAATAAAGGTGGCCGTTTCCTGCAGTGCAGCCAAATGCAATTTCTGCGCTTCAAGTGACAAAGCTGATGACACAAAGCTGTTAAAAACTTTCAACACCAATTTCACATTTTGACGCTCTAGGTGGCTTGGATAAAGTGCTTTATAGCTCAGACCATAGGCAACCTTTGCAAGCTTGCTTTGTTCACTCTGGTACAGCTTCCTCAAAAAAGTAAACGAAGCTTTTTGGTCCTCACCACTTCCACAGCTTTCAAAAGGAGGATACAAAAACGACTTGTCATCATCCTTCTGATTGAGCCAATTGTTGCGTATACACTTGAGCAAGTGAACAGTGTCCACAACATGAAACAATGGCTGCTGCGGGTTGGCAGGATGAGGAAAAACAATCCCTGGCTCATTTTGCTCGCTAAACAGAGACATCATTTTCTTGTTTATGGCATTGTTGTCTGTTACGACCGCAACAACATGCAGACCAGCACTTTCAAGCCTCATGATTAGTGTCTTTAGAACATCATGCAGCTCCGTTGCTGTGATACGAGTTACCGGAATGATATGAGCAACATCTTTATAAGATGAAAGCAAAGACTGTACCATGAACACGTGCGCTGTCTTTGCTGGTTCCGCACAATGCACAGCAAACCCTGTTAGGCAGCCACCTTTATATTCAAAAAACTGTTGCAGGTGTATTTCATCAAGCATGACAGTCACATTTTTTTCATGAGGCTTCAGAAAGGTTGCTCTGCGCTTAATGTACCTCGGAAAACCTTCTTCGCACTGCTCTTTCGATGGGCTCACATCATGTGCAGCACAAACTCGCTTGATGGTAGTGTCATGCGGCAAGACAAGCTTGTTGCTGTGGCGAAAAAACTTGTAAGCATGTGGAGAAATTGTGTGCAATATACTGCTAAAGACTAAAAGCTCTGCAGAATACCGCACGCCATTACTCTTCTTTGTCAGCAGCTTGCACTGCTCCTTCAGGAAGATTAGTGCGTCAGCCCTCTCATCATCATGCAGCTCATCATCACAAATGTCATCCAGCAAGGATAAAACAAGCCTAAGCACTCCTCCCACCTTGTCCTCCTGTTGACGGGCCTTCTTTTCACAATATCGCTCCACGCTGTCTAGAAGGTTGTCCAGCACACGGACATCACGGACTTCGTCAGGAATGCACACATCATCCGACACCAACGGAGCGCACTTAAAATACACGGAAACGGACAGATCCTCTGTAACCACCACAGATACAAGCATCTCCGTAGCTTGCAACGCCGGTTCGATGTGGGCGACGATGAGGCACGTCTCGCAGGCTGTTGTACACCAAAACTTCTCATTTGGACGCTCGTTAACCCGAGAAATCAGTTCACCCAGATTACAAACTTTGTACTGTTTTTCTTCTTTTTCAAACGCTGCTTGGGACTCGTGTATGGCTTTCTGGAGTAGCTCATTTTCAGTCCGCTTCCTTTTCAGTTCAGGCTCTTCTCGCGACGTGCGCGAATCCGATACGAACGGCAGTCTGGAAAAATGGCTGGGAAGGCGTCTGGAGTCGGCCGTGTCAACTTCATAGGAGCTTCAATGGTTCGTCCATCGCAGTCCGTATACGTTGACGTTGTGCGCAGGTGTTCAGACTTGAAGTGACGCTCGCAAACCTGCGCGTGACCGGAACAAAAAAAAAAAACACCAATTAGAATCTCCTGGGATAATTACGAGAAATCTTGTTAATTCTGAAGGGGTACGCTCGATGCAGCTTACTTTGGGGTCCTTCAACAGCCTCACGTCGACGTCGCTCCGTCGCACAGCCCGCTGCCATTCCGCTCTTCGCTTAGCGTCTCTCGGAAAAGAAAACAAGCGGACTTTCGGACCATTGTCATAGTTCCCTCGACAGTTGGGTACACAACACCGCCCCATGTCTCGGGATACATTCGTCAACAAAATAAATTCGGCGGAAGCGGTGACTGCAACACGGAACAGCGCGCACGGCGTGGCCGCGTGGTCTCGTTCAACGACAGATTGAAATAATTGTCACGGCTGCCGTCACCTGTCGGAGACTCGGACAACTTACGGCTCTGCCGCAAAGCTACGGGCTACCACGGTGCTCGCTCTCTCTCGAGAGGTCGCCCTCCTCCTTGCCTGTCAACATGCGCGGACACGCCGAAACGCTGCTGGTACGGCGTGAGCTAGGTGGTGTTGGCGTGAGAGGCTCGGGCAAAGTTGAATGACGTCACACGAAGGCGCGCCGGAGTGAAGAGGCCTGAACTCATTTAGGTGGTGTTGGTTGTCTCCTGCGCTTGTGCCCTCTTATGCTTCCTCATGTGGTTGTCCAGACCTTTTTTTGAGCTGAGCGTGATGGACACTGGGCATTTGTGCCTATAGAGGTCGATGGGTGAGAGCTCGTGTCCCTCTCTCGCGAAGCAGGAGTGGCGCGTAGGGTGGAGACCGAGGCCGGTGGTAAAGCAGAAGGTGCAGGTGTAGGTCACCTTCACCCTGACCTCATGCTCGTCTAGAAGGTGCCTTACTAGGCTCTGGCGCCTGCTCGTCCAGGAGACCCCGGAGTACTGTACCCCACAGAAATCTATAGGGCAGGTGAAGCTGTGGGGAATAGGAAAGATGTTGAGTCTTTCCCTCATCAGCGAGCGTTGTTTGATTTTGGGCATCCTTTGGCCTCGGGATGTTCCAATCCTCCCCCTTATTCGTGAGACCTGCCTCCTCGCTCATCATCTATTGGACAGTGAGCCCTGTCTGAGGAGACGGGGTATGCGCAGCAAAAGGTACATCATCGTACTGGCACTTGAACATCATGTAAGCAATAAAACACTTCAATTAAAAGACGGCACTGTACACTTTTGAGGAAAAAAAAGAAGTGAAAGTGAAGGAGAGAAAAAAAAAAGAAAAGGGGGGGGAGGTCGTCAACCCATGCTTAAGCGGGGCAGGCGACTTGAAAGAAAGAAGGGTGTGCAACCAACCCTTGAACAGGGAAGTTTAGCGGAAACGAGAAGAAAAGAGGAGAAAAAGGAGAGGCACGCTTGCTAAAGGAAGGAAAAAAAAAGATACAGGAAAAAAAAAAAGGTGCTTACACCAGTGAGCGAAGAAGGGGGGCAACCAGGCTATATGGTTAGGGCAGCCGGCGGCCACGAAAGGGCAGATGCAGTGATGGACTGCCTTGGCAAAGGGTAGGGCAAGACAGACAGGTAGAGAAATGAAAGGAGAAGCAATTGGGGAAAAAAAAGGGGGAGGAAAAGAGACAGGAGATACAGGGTGATGATGATGATGATTATTAAAGGCCTCCCCTTTGAATCGGGGTGACGGCATGCGCCACCTAGCCTACCCTAATAGTTCGAGTTTAAATTTTGTCCCTCAACTCGGATGTCTTTTTAATTTTGCCCAGCCGCTACTCTTGGCTGGGATGTTATTTTATCGACTTCTCTGCTTTTCCTCCACCAATACTCCAGCCCCTGCTTAGTAATACCTACTGCTGACCAGTTAATGCTTCCATCAACCGCGAAGCCCAGCGCCTCGGGAAGTGTGACCTTCCCCCCATTTATATCCGGCTGAATCTTTTGGCATTCCATGACTATGTGGTCGATTGTTTCTTTATTTATGCCACATCCAACACATGTCTCGTCCTGTGACGAATATTTGCTCCTGTAAGTTAGAGTTCTCAAGCAGCCAGCCCGCGCCTCAAAGAGCAACGCACTACCTTTATTGTTGTCATAAAAGTTCTCTTTCCGGATCTCTTGTTTGCTTGCCTTGTAGATTCCCAGCGATCCCTTTTTTTCCATCCTCTCTTTCCACATGAGCGTCTCTGTTTCCCTCACTTGCTTTTTAACTGGCCCCCTTTGCTTATTTGCCGCGGTCAAGTTATATTTAGTCGCCAGCTTTCGCGCCCTCTTCCGCCATTGGGTGTCCACACTTTTCAGGTACAGGTATCTGTGCACTCTGGCTGCCCAGTTCTTCTCATCTAAATGTCTAAGTCGCTCCTCAAACCGTATTTTACTTTGTGCTTCCCTCGCCTCAAATGAAGCCCAACCCATATCGCCTTGTACAGCCTCGTTTGTAGTCTTACTGTGAGCTCCCAGAGCTAACCTGCCGACTGCCCTTTGGTTAACCTCCAGCCCCGACAGGATATCTGACTTTAAGCATAATACGGCATTAGAGAACGTGAGCGCCGGCACCATTACCCCTTTCCAGATGCCTCGTACTACCTCGTACTTATTGTGTCCCCAAAGTGCTCTGTTTCATTACTGCTGCATTTTGTCTCCCTTTCAGTTTGAGGTGTTCTTCATGAGCATTCAGGTAGCCTTTTCCTTCATTAAGCCAGATCCCCAAGTATTTGTACTTATTTACTAATGGTATGTCTTCCTGTTGTATCCTTATTGGTGCTACATGAGCTTCCCCGTTGAACACCATGACTCCAGATTTCTGTGGGTTAAAATGTAGGCCTAGGTACGTTGCCTCATCACCACAAATGTCAGCCAGTTTTTGAAGTTCTTCCACATTATCCGCCAGCAGCACTATATCGTCTGCGTACATCAATCCCGGAATCCGTTGCTCCACTAACATTCCATTGCTTCAGTGTGACAAATCAAAGCCCAATCCACTCTCCTCTAGTTGTCTTTCCATTCCTCTAATGTACAGTGTGAACAGCAATGGCGAAAGAGGGCACCCCTGTTTTAAACCTCTTCGAATGTACACGGGCTCTGTGTATGTACGCCCTTCCCATGTAATGTGTGCCTTGTTATCCTCATATATTGCCCTTAGCAGCCCTACAAATTCCGACCCAATCCCCTCCTCTTCCAGTATATGCCACAGCAATCCCCTGTCCACGTTGTCATAGGCACCTTTTATGTCCAGAAACAGTAGCCATGTTGGTCTGCCCTGTGCTGCCGAAATTTCAATGGTCTGGGTTATGACGAAAAGATTGTCTTCCAAGCGTCGACCCGGCCTAAATCCATTTTGCAGTTCCCCTAAAATACCGTTACCTTCAACCCCCTTCAACAATTCGGCTTTGATGGCTTGTATAGCTAATCTATAGAGCACTGACGTGACTGTAATCGGCCTGTAATAGCTCGCTTTGTCCCTTTCTCCCTTGCCTTTGTAGATCAAACTCATTCTACTTTCGCGCCAGTGCGCAGGAATCCTCTTGGATTTTATAGCGCGCTCGATGGCTCCATACAAGTGCGCCTGTCCCGCTGGTCCCAAATGGTTGATAATCTCTATCGGGATTCCATCCGGTCCTGTTTCCGTACTTTTGGGAACACTGTGTTCTGCCTTTTTCCAGTCCAAAAATTCGATATTAAATTTTTCATCTGCCACTCTTTTATTTGCCACCTGTGTCCAGTTAGCCGCCCTCTCGCGTGCTTGGCCGAAAGTATTTCCTATGACTCCATGTAGGTATTCTAATGCGCTGTCCCCCAGGAGAACGTTACCGTCCCCGTCCTGTATCTGAGTCTGCATCTCTTTAGTCGTCGTTCCCAATGCTTTCAAATGGTTCCAGAATTTTTGGGGGGCGCTCTTATCCTTCTTACGTATGTCTGATACACATTTCTCGCTCGCAGCTTTAATCTTCGCTTGTACTAGTTTCTGCACCTCAAATTTCTTTTCTTGGTACCGGCTCCACCGTAACTGCACCTCATCATCCTGATGTCCCATTTGCTTTGCTTTTCTGTGCAGTCTAGAGGCCCGTCGTCGCTCTTCAATAGCCAGTTTAATTTCCTTGTCCCACCATCTTCGTGGTTTCCGTTTACCCCTCCAGCGGTTTTTTTTCTTTACTTTGTTTATTTCCTTTTGTATACAGCTAACAACCTCGTCATAGTCCCACACCTTTGTTGGCTGTGCTTCTAATTCTCTTTCGATGCTATTGACGATGTCTGCTATCTGCTTTTCGTTTACTTTCGGGAGCCCAACATCCTGCGTTTTCTTCCTAGCCCCCCCCCCACTGTCAAATTTCAGAATTATACGCCTGTGGTCGCTGCCCAGACTGTTTTCTCCTTTTTCATCTATCGTCATTCTGTTCAACCGCTCGTACGTGTGCTCTGAGACCGGGCCGTAGTCTATGCAAGACTGTCTACTGCCGCTTTGCCACGTTATCTGCCCGTCGCATTTATGTTCCCGGTTAACTATTACCAGTTCCTGTTCTTCACACATATCGATAACCATTGCACCGTTATAGTCTGTATATCCATCTAGATCCTCAATGTGGGCATTTAAATCTCCTACTAATATCACCTCGCCAGATTCTTTAAATTTTTTTATGTCCTTCCTGAGGCAGTCCACCCACTCTTTATTTTGTTCTCTGGCGTCATTCCCTGTCCACAGATAGGCCACTCCTAACCGTGTCTTTTTCCCCCCCCACCGTTCCACTAACCCATAAGTGCTCCTTACAGCCCTGATTTTCCCTCTGCCAATTCCCTCCTCGCCTAATCAACATACCCACGCCTCCACCTTTCCTTTCTCCCGCTGCCCTGTTGCAACCCACCCATACGTAATCATCCATCACTGGTGGCTCCTCCATATCTCTCAGGTGGGTTTCGGTCAGGGCGTACACGTCAATTTCTTCTTTCTCGAGTTGGGTTTGTATCTCAATCCATTTTTCCTGCTTGCGGCCGCCTTGCATGTTTATATAACTAATTTTAATCCCCCGGTTTATTTTCCTTTTCTTTCCTTTGTGTTTCCGCCGCCGTGCATCAGTGCCCCCTCCTTCCTGCTTTTCACCACCTCTCCACTCAGTCCGCCTTCTTCTTGAACGTTTCGCCTCCCCCCAAAAAAGCCACCGTGCGGGCTGCCAATCGGTGCCCTACATGCTCAGCTAGACGGTTACTGAAGTGTATGCCGTCAGAAACAAACGCCCTGTTGTGGCCTGCATGGACCAGGTTTCGGTTCAGGTTGACCACCTCGAACTTCATCGTTATACCCAGAGTCCAAAGCTCCCTGTTTGCCGTAACCACCGCCCTTTCTACGTGGACTCCCTGTTTCTGCATCTCCGGCACCGTGCAGACAGCAATCTGCACATCCTCCGAGGTCGCCCTCAGCTCGGTGATCCCCTTCGCAATCTGCTTTGCGAACCCTCCCCCGCGTCCCTGCAACACATCGTTCACACCCCCCATTACCACTACTAAACTGCGGTCCTCCATTCTATCCCACAGTTGCTCCTTTGCTTGTTGCATCACTTCCCCTACTCTTTTTCCGGGAAGCTTGCTCACCTTCACGCGTTCGTCGTCTCCCACCCTCCCCTTAATCACCTCTCCCACCCTGGCCATGTTGGAGTCGCCGACAACAATCACTTGGCGCTTCCTCTGGTCTTTAGCCGGCACTTTTGCAGGTGTTCGGGAACTACTGTGGTTGACCACGGCAGCCAAGGACCTGGCTGGCGATCCCCCACTTCCCGGCGCCGCCTCAGGGCTTTCTTTGTTACCCGAGTCCGCTCTGCGTTGACGGACACCGCTCGTGCGCGCAGCATCAGTCACCCCCTGTGGGTCTGCGTTCCTGCCGGCGTGCGGCTCGTTGTTCTGAGCCCGCGCACTCGCGTCGTCTCCTGCCGCCGGAGTCACGAGCTCTTCCACCCGCTTTTCAAGCTGGGCCTGCCTTTCCCGAGCTTCGTCCAGTTCGGCCACCGTGCGCACCAACTGGGCGGTCTGCGCCTGACCCGCCTTGTCAAGCTCGACCACTTGCGCCTCGAGAGCCTCCCGCGCTTCTCTTTCCTCCCTCAGGTACCCCTCCAGTTCCTTCACCCTCGCATTCATCTGCTTCTCACGGCGGTCGAAGCCCTGCCTTGTCCGCTCGCAAGGCCTACATTCGAAGGGCCCCTTCTTAGCGTCCGCCACACTCTCGAACATTGTCTCGCCCAAGAAGCACCAGCGCAGGCACTCTTGGCACTGCACCTGGCCCTCGTCTCCAGTGCCCGATCTCTTTCT
Source organism: Rhipicephalus microplus (assembly GCF_043290135.1). Classification (NCBI taxonomy): domain Eukaryota; kingdom Metazoa; phylum Arthropoda; class Arachnida; order Ixodida; family Ixodidae; genus Rhipicephalus; species Rhipicephalus microplus. Next base: position 85,958,545 of record NC_134705.1, on the reverse strand, counting down.
CGGGGCCATTGTTCGGCCAACCCCTAGGCCTAAGTCGCCGTCACACAAAGCCCGCTACCAATGCCCCAACTTCTCCTTTGAACAATAACGCGTCCGCCGCGCCGCCTCCGTTCGGTCACACTAGTTGCTCCCAACCCTCAAAACATTCCAAAACAGCTAAAAAAAAAAACTCGCCTACCACGTGGCTTTACGCCTCGTTACATTTAGGTTCCCGCTTACTCCCGCAAGCTGCTCTTTTATCTGTTTACCTCTATTACTTAAGCCGATCCCTACTTCTACAACATTATCTCTCTCAAGCAAAAAAAGGAACAAAAAAACAAAAGCTTAGGTTTTCGTCCTCCGGGCCGTCACGTCCGCGCTGCCGCTGCTGCTCCCATGTGTTCTCCGCCGAAAAGTCTCAGATGTCAGTCAGAAGTGTGATTACCGTGAAGCGGCCTCTTTTTCCTTCCTCCGTGAGGCTGACGTGAAGACGTGAAGGGGGAACCAGTTGAGCAGGCCGTCTACTGACAAGTGTTGTCATCAGGAGTGCCCACCGAGAGAGAGGAGACGTGCAAGGGGAGGGAGAGGGTCGCCTGACTACATTCTGAATGTAGCTGGCAACTAGAGAAGCCTTAGTGAAAAGCACGGGGCCAGGAAAAAGAAAATGAAAAAGGTAAAAAAAAAGGGAGAGAGTGGAGGCGCCGCTTCCACGTGTTCACCAGCGCGGCACGCTGGTGCACAGGGTAGAGGTGCGCTCTGAAGAGAGTGCACGTAAAGGCCTGCGCTATCTTGCATCTTTGGGCAGGTGATGCAAGAGTCGCTGAGCCAACTAATACACAAGAAAAGGGTGCTTTGCGGACGGGGAGCTGCCGGCAAAGCCGGTTGGAGCAGCCGCCTCGCCGAGCACGAGAACCCACCCCCCAAGGGGGGGTGGAAAAGAGGGGCAAAAAAAGAAGTGTTTAAAAGAACTAGCATCTCGCCAATGACCAGAGCCAGAAATCCAGGGCAGCAGGAACCAGGCGTCAGCAGGAGGGTCGAGGAATCCGCAAGCAGTCGTTGCTGGTCGCTCGAACAACTAAGATGGCATGCACACAACAACAACAACAACACAAGAAGGGACAGAGAAAGACCGCACTAACCGGGCGGGTGGTCGATATCTTCTTCAAAGAGCAAGAGTAGGATGGACAAGCCAACGCTACACAAAGGGAAGTTTAACTTCAAACAAGGAAGCACTCACATCACGATGTGTACATAATACGCAGCCATAATTTGGCCGGACACAATTCACAAACGCAGACTAGAAGGCACACTTGGCTATTGAAAAAGGAACAGGGCGCTTGTTAACATATATACACTATGTACAGTTTTTTCCACGTGTACGAATCAACATGTGCAATATACGTATATACAAATATACTGTGTTACATATACCGTATATGCATGAAAAGAATACCCTAACCTATGTACATTTCTAATAACGGGTTGGGCTTGGTCCTTTGACCAAGGATGCGGAGGGGGAAACAGTGAGGTGGGGGGGGGGGGGGGTGTTAGTAAGTAATTAGTGGGGCGTGAAGCTTTCCTTTCCTTACGAAAAAGAATCTTGTATGCCAGCGTCGGAGGAACAAGTCCTCCCCACTGGCTTCCAGCTCTTTAGACAGGAAACCCCAGAGGAGCCGTCTGATGCGTGAAAGTGCTGGGTACACGGCCCGTACGGGTTTACGACGTGTCTCAGCCAACGAGCGTCTTTGCCAAATAACGAGCATCGTAAAGGACACCACTAGCCACGCGAAGGCGCCCTTGTTTCGGTTGTGACCTGGGGGAGGGGGGGGGGGGGGCAATTCGGAAGCAATGGGCAACCATGCGCCACACGGGTTTCGCCGCAATGCGCTCGAAGAGCGCGTGGTTTTGCGTTTCTGTGCTTTGGCAGTTGGGGCAGCGGAGGTTCGGCACGATGCCTAACTTGTGCAAGTATTGCCTAGTAGGCAGCACTTTCCATGCCTTTTTAAACAGGAAGTCCTGCATCTCGCGTGGGGCACCGCAGCGGGGAGTGGATTTCAAAAATGTTAGGAACATGTCTGACCGAAAAGAAAAAACTTGTTCTCATTTTTTTGTTCCTTCAACCAGAAAGGAAGAAGGTGGTGTATAGTGAACTGTGTAAAAAGAGAGAAGGGGAAATAGGAAATAGCAGGGGAGAAAAAGAGAAAGGGACGTGTGCTGTGTAGTGTTACCTCTTATTTTTGTGATTTGGTGGGAGGGTGACTTTGTCAGCACGTGGCCCAGCGAGTGACAGTCACTTTATGGCCACGTGTGCGCAGTACACTTCCCGAGAAGCTGCAATGGTCTCGCTCACTGCAAGCTTAAGTAGCCGGAGATACCTCCCGCTGCAGAGTTTTTTGAAAACTCTGTCATTTGCCGGGTCCCAGGAGCCGAGCATACCGGCGACGACTGCCTCGATCGTGACTTTCTGGTAGCGGCGGAGCAAGAAGTCCCGCACTGGTTCGTATTTTCGTTCCTTTTCCAGTCGGGCTGCTCGAGTGCTTTGAGCCGGTTATCAAAGGGGCAGGTCACGTCCACGATGATCGCCTCTTCCCCCTTGGCGAGAACGAAGTCGGGGCGAAGGTTGGTGGTACCAACCGCTCTGTTTTCATGCGTGACCGTGAACTTCTTGCTGGCGGCTTGTTTTACCCGCTCCACAATCTTGTTGTGACGACTGGTGTAGGCCACGCTGTGGCGCATGCAGTGACCCAAGACGTGTGGCAGCGTTTCCACTGCGTAACCGCACACACGGCACCGTTTGTCGGCGGAGGTGGTCTATGGGTTGGCTCCATCCACAGGTAGGATGTTCAGGCGTGCCCTGTGAATGAAGCGCCAGACGCAAAAGCAGGTGAACTTGCTGGAGCGCATAAAGTGGGAGCTGCTCGGGTCTGCGGCGACGCATTCCATTGCCTTTCCTTGATTGGGCATTTTTTGAAGAAAGCCATCGCGTGCCCGTATCATTCGGAAGCGCTTTTTTGCTTTGACGTGAGAGTTTCCTCTCCGCCACACGTGATACCGGTCCCCCCATCCTCGAAAATTTCCCAGCTGACGTGTAGCTTGCGGGAAGCCTTCCAAGCCTCAGTCCAGGCAGACTGCAGTTGTGTTGGCCGTGCCTGAAAAACGCCCTCCGTTTCGCTGCTGAGGTAGCAGACGAGCTCCTCGTTGGTGGCCTGCCTGCGAATGCGCTTGGAAACAATTTTAGTTAGCGCTTCTAAGGCAAGTTCCCGGACCTCGAGATCGGCCGAGGTCAGAAGCTTGAAGGTGTTGTCCACGCGGCAGGCGTCACTTGTGTCTGCGGCGAGGGGAATTCCAGCTGCTCCGGCCGCTGCGCTGCCGTAGAGGTAGTTGTTTGCAGCGTTACCTGGAAGATAAAGGGTTTTCTTTATCAGGGGCCGGAGTGCGTCGCCTAGGCGTGCCCATTCCGCCTTGCCCACTTGTCCGCACCGCATGGCGAAGTTGAGTGCTGGAAAAACAAAGGCTTTTAGTGCATCAATTCGCTGCCATCGGGCAAGCATGGACTCGAGCAGGGTGTGGCCGACGGAGATCGCCTCATCGACCTTAGAGTGGTTTTAGAGAAGGCTGAACCCGACGGGGCGTCCCAGAAAAGATTGACTCGTAGTCAGTGATGCGAGGGATCTCTTCTCCGTCGACGAAGAATTTCGTGTCCCTAGTGCCTACGGGAGTCCTACCAGAGAGGTGCAGGCTTCTGCACTTCTTGGGGTTCAGCCGAAGTCCCAGCTGGCCAGCGAGAGCCGCCGCGACATTGACGCGGTCCTGCAGTTTCTTGGGGTTGTCCGCCAAGGGAGTCAAATCGTCGGCGTATGCCAGCACATTGTGCTGCCTCTCACCTCCTTGGACCGCCCGAATGACTGGATCAAGCACCAAGTTGAAGAGCAGGCCGCTCAGTGGGCAGCCCTGTCTGATTCCGGCTGAGATTGTGACTGGGGCGGTTGTCCTAGCTTCGGCGACAATCCGGGTAGCATTGTCTCGATAGAGGTCTGCGATGATTGCGCAGAAGTCCTCTCCCGCACCTGCACCACGAAGGGAATCGATTAGTGCGTTGTGCGGAACTGAGCCGAATGCGTTGGCGAAGTCTAGAAAGGCCACGCAAAGGTCACCACCGCCGGCCCGCGCGGCGTCCAGGCGCTCCTGCAGCATGAAGTTGTGTTCGAACATGCCGTCGTGCGGCAGGAACCCCTTTTGACACCTCGAGAGCACGTCGTGGTCACACACCCACTGCTGCATGCGGGAAGCTAGGCAGCCCGCATACAGCTTGGAGGTAGTGTTTACAAGGGCTATGGGTCTCCAGTTTGTGACCTCACTCGGATCACCCTTCTTGTGGATGAGGATGGTCCTCGTTTCCTTCCAGGCATCGGACACTCGCTTGAACTGGAGACACACGTTGAACGCTGCAGAGAGAAAGAGACCATCATGATCATGTTCCTTCCAATGACGGTAGGTGATCCTGTCACTGCCGGGGGCTGTGTTTTCGCATCTGCGAAGACGGGCTGCCACATCGTCGCTGGTGAATCGGGCAAGGCAGATCTCTGCCATGTCGTCCGGACGAGCCTTGTTAAGGAGCAGGTGGGTGTTCCCTTCCTTCGGCGCCCATGTTTCAGCAAAGTGTTGCTCCAGTCTGTCAAGCGGAATCTTGCAGAGCTTCGTCTCGCCCTGCACAATGACACGAACAGCCCGACGGCGGTTGCGACGATACAGGCCCTGTCTCTGCTGAGGGTTGTTTGGGTTGGTCGAGACCCGGGGTTTCTCACCGGCAGGGTTGTCCGGAATTTTCTCGCCTCCCTCCTCACCGCCGAGACGGCCTCCTTCAGGGTGGAGAGGAAGTCGTCCCAGCGCTCAGCAGTGGCGGGCTCCCGAAGCAGTTGCCGGATTTGCTGGGTGTGCTCTGTTAGTACGCTCGTGTCATCGATTGGCCCGGAGAAGGTGATCTCGCCGGGTTTCTCTGTCTGTGGGGCGGGGTCCTGTCACTCGCCGCCTGCGTCGTCTAGCGAAATTCCCTCGGATGACGTTGGATGTGTGGGGGAGTCGACGCTGTTGGTGATGCTCCTGGCTGACGGACTTGATTGAGGGTCCTCCTGTGCCGTTGCCATGCTGTGTTGCAGTGCTCCTTGCTCGCTGGTCCTCGGAGTAGCGCGGGCTGCATCTGGGTCCTGCTGGAGACGACAATAACACCGTGACCCTTCTGGTGATGACTCCTCCTCGCTGGTTGCTGATGGAGTTGTAGCATTCCTGGAGTACTGGCTGGGAGAGCCAGTTATGCTGCCTAAAAGAGGAGGGAGGGGGGTAAGGGCCCGTTCCGGTGATGGTGGTCAGGAATGCCGTGGGCTGTCGTGGTCCGTGTCACTGTGCGGCGACTCATGTTGTCTGGGACTTGGCGGGATGGAGGTCGGGTTGTCATCCTGCGAGAATAGTGAAGCACATGAGGACCGGCTCCTCGTGGTGGAGACCTCGCTAGGCGTGGGCGGTGGATTGTCCGTGGCTTCCAAATCCTTGTCAGGGAGTTCCGGTAGGTCGCCTAGAAGGGGGGAGAAAGGTGTTAGTGGCAGTTCCGGTGGTGTTGGAGAGTCCGGCGTTGTGCTCAATGTCGTGCTGTCCTCGCTGTGTGACGGTCTCGTTGAAGTCGTCGAGTTCGATCTCTGCGACGATCGAAGGGTCATTGTCCGTGGGGCTCTGTTGCCCCGGCAGCGGGGCGGGGGGGTCGGCCAGTCGGCGTTGCAGCAGGTGCCGCCCTCGAAGTCCTTGCAGTCGTTGGTTGCTGGGTTGTCTCAACACCACCTAGATAAGTTCAGGCAGGCCTCTTCACTGCCGCCGTGACGTCACGCACCTGTCCCGTCGACGCGCGCGCGCGAGCCGCTGCGGCGCGGACGTTTCCCGCGCGGCGGCCACTACAGATGAGTAAAACATTAATTTCTGCATTGACGCGATATAGGCATAGAATATAAAATTTCTGAAGGAACGTTATTTCACATGAAGATGAAATAGTGCTGTTCCGCTCCATCTTAGCGGACGTAACTGCTTCAGATTGCACTTAAAAGAAACGTACACAAGTCCCGGGCACCTGGCAAAATATTTATTACAATGTAAGTACCATGTATCACAAGGAACATACGAAGTTCCAGCTTTTAGCAGTCATATTGACATCTATGACTACATTGTGCAACACAAAAACCGAAACTGACAAGATTAAGCAAAAAAAAAAAAACAAGGCGCTAGATTATTCGTTATAATGTTTCAAAATTTATCACAGTGAAAAACTTTTAGCATCTGGTACAGTCATATTCACATCCATAATCACATTATGGGGCAAACAGAAAAACACAACTGCTCTTAGAACGAAAGAAACTAGCTACTGGAGTATTTATTACAATGTATAAAGTGTATCACAAGGAACAAACATTTAGCATTTGGAACAGTCATATTCAAAGCCATATTCACATTGTGGGACAAAAAGAAAATACGAACCGGCCAGCTTAAAAAAAACTAGCCATTAGTAAAGCTTGCTTCATATTTTAGCGAAGGGGCCACTAGCAAAGTTTACTGTAGCGTTAGCAACTTTCTTTGCTTTGTACAGGCTTTTTCTTTCATGACACTGTCATTCCTGCAAGCGACATAGTTTTTTAGAAGCGTGTTGACTGCTGGTTTTAGAATGTTCTTGAGTACGGTATCTGGATGGTGGCCACTTGCACACATGTCCAACTCCTCGCCGTCGCTTAGTAGGAACTGCATGATGCTCAAGAGGACCATCCTTTGGTTGGCTTCTGCATGAAACCGCTGCTCCTGTTCCTTACTGACAAGGTGCTCTAATACTTAGTGCCAAGAACAACATTAACAACAAAAGGCTGCGGAAACTTCAAGCCGCCTCTGATCATGTTGTCAATGAGTACGTGCTCACTTTGCTGCAGTTCTCGGTCAGTGATCATGAGCTGCGACTGACAATCCTCACATGGCTGACGTTTAATTGCAGCATGCGCACAATAGCCTGCAATGTATGCCAACGCAGGCACGTCAGTTTGTGATGCCTTCAGGTCACTTTGGGCGAGTTTGATGGCATACTTTGCTATTAGCATCTCGGCATCAAGCTCCTGTTCCTTAGGTGCCAATGACAGCGGCATGTCTTCCAGCTTTGAAGTGTCCTGCAAGTGAATCTTTGTCTCCCCTTCGAATACTTCTGTGATTGACACATTGTAGTGAGATCCACACATTTGGCGGTACTTCCCGAACCTGGCCTCAAGGCAATCTGTTTGAAACTTCCCCAAAAGGACGTACCTAAAGCCCAGCTCATCAAGGCAATACCGTGACAGCTCAATCAATGAATACGTGCTTCGCCGGAGAGCAAAGTGGGTCTCCTTTGTCAAACCTCCAGCCGTGGTTCCCCTCCGGCTCCACCTCTCAAGCCAGGTAATGAACTGATCAAGGTACTGAACTTGCAAACAAGACATATCCTTCACAGGCTGCTGATAAACATCACGTAGTCTGTGTCCCTTTTCTGGAGTCTTAACATTTACAATGCTCCACCACCTGACAATCAACTCAATAAAGGTGGCCGTTTCCTGCAGTGCAGCCAAATGCAATTTCTGCGCTTCAAGTGACAAAGCTGATGACACAAAGCTGTTAAAAACTTTCAACACCAATTTCACATTTTGACGCTCTAGGTGGCTTGGATAAAAGGCTTTATAGCTCAGACCATAGGCAACCTTTGCAAGCTTGCTTTGTTCACTCTGGTACAGCTTCCTCAAAAAAGTAAACGAAGCTTTTTGGTCCTCACCACTTCCACAGCTTTCAAAAGGAGGATACAAAAACGACTTGTCATCATCCTTCTGATTGAGCCAATTGTTGCGTATACACTTGAGCAAGTGAAGTGTCCACAACATGAAACAATGGCTGCTGCGGGTTGGCAGGATGAGGAAAAACAATCCCTGGCTCATTTTGCTCGCTAAACAGAGACATCATTTTCCTGTTTATGGCATTGTTGTCTGTTACGACCGCAACAACATGCAGACCAGCACTTTCAAGCCTCATGATTAGTGTCTTTAGAACATCATGCAGCTCCGTTGCTGTGATACGAGTTACCGGAAGGATATGAGCAACATCTTTATAAGATGAAAGCAAAGACTGTACCATGAACACGTGCGCTGTCTTTGCTGGTTCCGCACAATGCACAGCAAACCTTGTTAGGCAGCCACCTTTATATTCAAAAAACTGTTGCAGGTATATTTCATCAAGCATGACAGTCACATTTTTTTCATGAGGCTTCAGAAAGGTTGCTCTGCGCTTAATGTACCTCGGAAAACCTTCTTCGCACTGCTCTTTCGATGGGCTCACATCATGTGCAGCACAAACTCGCTTGATGGTAGTGTCATGCGGCAAGACAAGCTTGTTGCTGTGGCGAAAAAACTTGTAAGCATGTGGAGAAATTGTGTGCAATATACTGCTAAAGACTAAAAGCTCTGCAGAATACCGCACGCCATTACTCTTCTTTGTCAGCAGCTTGCACTGCTCCTTCAGGAAGATTAGTGCGTCAGCCCTCTCATCATCATGCAGCTCATCATCACAAATGTCATCCAGCAAGGATAAAACAAGCCTAAGCACTCCTCCCACCTTGTCCTCCTGTTGACGGGCCTTCTTTTCACAATATCGCTCCACGCTGTCTAGAAGGTTGTCCAGCACACGGACATCACGGACTTCGTCAGGAATGCACACATCATCCGACACCAACGGAGCGCACTTAAAATACACGGAAACGGACAGATCCTCTGTAACCACCACAGATACAAGCATCTCCGTAGCTTGCAACGCCGGTTCGATGTGGGCGACGATGAGGCACGTCTCGCAGGCTGTTGTACACCAAAACTTCTCATTTGGACGCTCGTTAACCCGAGAAATCAGTTCACCCAGATTACAAACTTTGTACTGTTTTTCTTCTTTTTCAAACGCTGCTTGGGACTCGTGTATGGCTTTCTGGAGTAGCTCATTTTCAGTCCGCTTCCTTTTCAGTTCAGGCTCTTCTCGCGACGTGCGCGAATCCGATACGAACGGCAGTCTGGAAAAATGGCTGGGAAGGCGTCTGGAGTCGGCCGTGTCAACTTCATAGGAGCTTCAATGGTTCGTCCATCGCAGTCCGTATACGTTGACGTTGTGCGCAGGTGTTCCGACTTGAAGTGACGCTCGCAAACCTGCGCGTGACCGGAACAAAAAAAAAACACCAATTAGAATCTCCTGGGATAATTACGAGAAATCTTGTTAATTCTGAAGGGGTACGCTCGATGCAGCTTACTTTGGGGTCCTTCAACAGCCTCACGTCGACGTCGCTCCGTCGCACAGCCCGCTGCCATTCCGCTCTTCGCTTAGCGTCTCTCGGAAAAGAAAACAAGCGGACTTTCGGACCATTGTCATAGTTCCCTCGACAGTTGGGTACACAACACCGCCCCATGTCTCAGGATACATTCGTCAACAAAATAAATTCGGCGGAAGCGGTGACTGCAACACGGAACAGCGCGCACGGCGTGGCCGCGTGGTCTCGTTCAACGACAGATTGAAATAATTGTCACGGCTGCCGTCACCTGTCGGAGACTCGGACAACTTACGGCTCTGCCGCAAAGCTACGGGCTACCACGGTGCTCGCTCTCTCTCGAGAGGTCGCCCTCCTCCTTGCCTGTCAACATACGCGGACACGCCGAAACGCTGCTGGTACGGCGTGAGCTAGGTGGTGTTGGCGTGAGAGGCTCGGGCAAAGTTGAATGACGTCACACGAAGGCGCGCCGGAGTGAAGAGGCCTGAACTCATTTAGGTGGTGTTGGTTGTCTCCTGCGCTTGTGCCCTCTTATGCTTCCTCATGTGGTTGTCCAGACCTTTTTTTGAGCTGAGCGTGATGGACACTGGGCATTTGTGCCTATAGAGGTCGATGGGTGAGAGCTCGTGTCCCTCTCTCGCGAAGCAGGAGTGGCGCGTAGGGTGGAGACCGAGGCCGGTGGTAAAGCAGAGGGTGCAGGTGTAGGTCACCTTCACCCTGATCTCATGCTCGTCTAGAAGGTGCCTTACTAGGCTCTGGCGCCTGCTCGTCCAGGAGACCCCGGAGTACTGTACCCCACAGAAATCTATAGGGCAGGTGAAGCTGTGGGGAATAGGAAAGATGTTGAGTCTTTCCCTCATCAGCGAGCGTTGTTTGATTTTGGGCATCCTTTGGCCTCGGGATGTTCCAATCCTCCCCCTTATTCGTGAGACCTGCCTCCTCGCTCATCATCTATTGGACAGTGAGCCCTGTCTGAGGAGACGGGGTATGCGCAGCAAAAGGTACATCATCGTACTGGCACTTGAACATCATGTAAGCAATAAAACACTTCAATTAAAAGACGGCACTGTACACTTTTGAGGAAAAAAAAGAAGTGAAAGTGAAGGAGAGAAAAAAAAAAGAAAAGGGGGGGAGGTCGTCAACCCATGCTTAAGCGGGGCAGGCGACTTGAAAGAAAGAAGGGTGTGCAACCAACCCTTGAACAGGGAAGGTAAGCGGAAACGAGAAGAAAAGAGGAGAAAAAGGAGAGGCACGCTTGCTAAAGGAAGGAAAAAAAAAGATACAGGAAAAAAAAAAAGGTGCTTACACCAGTGAGCGAAGAAGGGGGGCAACCAGGCTATATGGTTAGGGCAGCCGGCGGCCACGAAAGGGCAGATGCAGTGATGGACTGCCTTGGCAAAGGGTAGGGCAAGACAGACAGGTAGAGAAATGAAAGGAGAAGCAATTGGGGAAAAAAAAGGGGGAGGAAAAGAGACAGGAGATACAGGGTGATGATGATGATGATGATTATTAAAGGCCTCCCCTTTGAATCGGGGTGACGGCATGCGCCACCTAGCCTACCCTAATAGTTCGAGTTTAAATTTTGTCCCTCAACTCGGATGTCTTTTTAATTTTGCCCAGCCGCTACTCTTGGCTGGGATGTTATTTTATCGACTTCTCTGCTTTTCCTCCACCAATACTCCAGCCCCTGCTTAGTAATACCTACTGCTGACCAGTTAATGCTTCCATCAACCGCGAAGCCCAGCGCCTCGGGAAGTGTGACCTTCCCCCCATTTATATCCGGCTGAATCTTTTGGCATTCCATGACTATGTGGTCGATAGTTTCTTTATTTATGCCACATCCAACACATGTCTCGTCCTGTGACGAATATTTGCTCCTGTAAGTTAGAGTTCTCAAGCAGCCAGCCCGCGCCTCAAAGAGCAACGCACTACCTTTATTGTTGTCATAAAAGTTCTCTTTCCGGATCTCTTGTTTGCTTGCCTTGTAGATTCCCAGCGATCCCTTTTTTTCCATCCTCTCTTTCCACATGAGCGTCTCTGTTTCCCTCACTTGCTTTTTAACTGGCCCCCTTTGCTTATTTGCCGCGGTCAAGTTATATTTAGTCGCCAGCTTTCGCGCCCTCTTCCGCCATTGGGTGTCCACACTTTTCAGGTACAGGTATCTGTGCACTCTGGCTGCCCAGTTCTTCTCATCTAAATGTCTAAGTCGCTCCTCAAACCGTATTTTACTTTGTGCTTCCCTCGCCTCAAATGAAGCCCAACCCATATCGCCTTGTACAGCCTCGTTTGTAGTCTTACTGTGAGCTCCCAGAGCTAACCTGCCGACTGCCCTTTGGTTAACCTCCAGCCCCGACAGGATATCTGACTTTAAGCATAATACGGCATTAGAGAACGTGAGCGCCGGCACCATTACCCCTTTCCAGATGCCTCGTACTACCTCGTACTTATTGTGTCCCCAAAGTGCTCTGTTTCATTACTGCTGCATTTCGTCTCCCTTTCAGTTTGAGGTGTTCTTCATGAGCATTCAGGTAGCCTTTTCCTTCATTAAGCCAGATCCCCAAGTATTTGTACTTATTTACTAATGGTATGTCTTCCTGTTGTATCCTTATTGGTGCTACATGAGCTTCCCCGTTGAACACCATGACTCCAGATTTCTGTGGGTTAAAATGTAGGCCTAGGTACGTTGCCTCATCACCACAAATGTCAGCCAGTTTTTGAAGTTCTTCCGCATTATCCGCCAGCAGCACTATATCGTCTGCGTACATCAATCCCGGAATCCGTTGCTCCACTAACACTCCATTGCTTCAGTGTGACAAATCAAAGCCCAATCCACTCTCCTCTAGTTGTCTTTCCATTCCTCTAATGTACAGTGTGAACAGCAATGGCGAAAGAGGGCACCCCTGTTTTAAACCTCTTCGAATGTACACGGGCTCTGTGTATGTACGCCCTTCCCATGTAATGTGTGCCTTGTTATCCTCATATATTGCCCTTAGCAGCCCTACAAATTCCGACCCAATCCCCTCCTCTTCCAGTATATGCCACAGCAATCCCCTGTCCACGTTGTCATAGGCACCTTTTATGTCCAGAAACAGTAGCCATGTTGGTCTGCCCTGTGCTGCCGAAATTTCAATGGTCTGGGTTATGACGAAAAGATTGTCTTCCAAGCGTCGACCCGGCCTAAATCCATTTTGCAGTTCCCCTAAAATACCGTTACCTTCAACCCCCTTCAACAATTCGGCTTTGATGGCTTGTATAGCTAATCTATAGAGCACTGACGTGACTGTAATCGGCCTGTAATAGCTCGCTTTGTCCCTTTCTCCCTTGCCTTTGTAGATCAAACTCATTCTACTTTCGCGCCAGTGCGCAGGAATCCTCTTGGATTTTATAGCGCGCTCGATGGCTCCATACAAGTGCGCCTGTCCCGCTGGTCCCAAATGGTTGATAATCTCTATCGGGATTCCATCCGGTCCTGTTGCCGTACTTTTGGGAACACTGTGTTCTGCCTTTTTCCAGTCCAAAAATTCGATATTAAATTTTTCATCTGCCACTCTTTTATTTGCCACCTGTGTCCAGTTAGCCGCCCTCTCGCGTGCTTGGCCGAAAGTATTTCCTATGACTCCATGTAGGTATTCTAATGCGCTGTCCCCCAGGAGAACGTTACCGTCCCCGTCCTGTATCTGAGTCTGCATCTCTTTAGTCGTCGTTCCCAATGCTTTCAAATGGTTCCAGAATTTTTGGGGGGCGCTCTTATCCTTCTTACGTATGTCTGATACACATTTCTCGCTCGCAGCTTTAATCTTCGCTTGTACTAGTTTCTGCACCTCAAATTTCTTTTCTTGGTACCGGCTCCACCGTAACTGCACCTCATCATCCTGATGTCCCATTTGCTTTGCTTTTCTGTGCAGTCTAGAGGCCCGTCGTCGCTCTTCAATAGCCAGTTTAATTTCCTTGTCCCACCATCTTCGTGGTTTCCGTTTACCCCTCCAGCGGTTTTTTTTCTTTACTTTGTTTATTTCCTTTTGTATACAGCTAACAACCTCGTCATAGTCCCACACCTTTGTTGGCTGTGCTTCTAATTCTCTTTCGATGCTATTGACGATGTCTGCTATCTGCTTTTCGTTTACTTTCGGGAGCCCAACATCCTGCGTTTTCTTCCTAGCCCCCCCCCCACTGTCAAATTTCAGAATTATACGCCTGTGGTCGCTGCCCAGACTGTTTTCTCCTTTTTCATCTATCGTCATTCTGTTCAACCGCTCGTACGTGTGCTCTGAGACCAGGCCGTAGTCTATGCAAGACTGTCTACTGCCGCTTTGCCACGTTATCTGCCCGTCGCATTTATGTTCCCGGTTAACTATTACCAGTTGCTGTTCTTCACACATATCGATAACCATTGCACCGTTATAGTCTGTATATCCATCTAGATCCTCAATGTGGGCATTTAAATCTCCTACTAATATCACCTCGCCAGATTCTTTAAATTTTTTTATGTCCTTCCTGAGGCAGTCCACCCACTCTTTATTTTGTTCTCTGGCGTCATTCCCTGTCCACAGATAGGCCACTCCCAACCGTGTCTTTTTCCCCCCCCCACCGTTCCACTAACCCATAAGTGCTCCTTACAGCCCTGATTTTCCCTCTGCCAATTCCCTCCTCGCCTAATCAACATACCCACGCCTCCACCTTTCCTTTCTCCCGCTGCCCTGTTGCAACCCACCCATACGTAATCATCCATCACTGGTGGCTCCTCCATATCTCTCAGGTGGGTTTCGGTCAGGGCGTACACGTCAATTTCTTCTTTCTCGAGTTGGGTTTGTATCTCAATCCATTTTTCCTGCTTGCGGCCGCCTTGCATGTTTATATAACTAATTTTAATCCCCCGGTTTATTTTCCTTTTCTTTCCTTTGTGTTTCCGCCGCCGTGCATCAGTGCCCCCTCCTTCCTGCTTTTCACCACCTCTCCACTCAGTCCGCCTTCTTCTTGAACGTTTCGCCTCCCCCCAAAAAAGCCACCGTGCGGGCTGCCAATCGGTGCCCTACATGCTCAGCTAGACGGTTACTGAAGTGTATGCCGTCAGAAACAAACGCCCTGTTGTGGCCTGCATGGACCAGGTTTCGGTTCAGGTTGACCACCTCGAACTTCATCGTTATACCCAGAGTCCAAAGCTCCCTGTTTGCCGTAACCACCGCCCTTTCTACGTGGACTCCCTGTTTCTGCATCTCCGGCACCGTGCAGACAGCAATCTGCACATCCTCCGAGGTCGCCCTCAGCTCGGTGATCCCCTTCGCAATCTGCTTTGCGAACCCTCCCCCGCGTCCCTGCAACACATCGTTCACACCCCCCATTACCACTACTAAACTGCGGTCCTCCATTCTATCCCACAGTTGCTCCTTTGCTTGTTGCATCACTTCCCCTACTCTTTTTCCGGGAAGCTTGCTCACCTTCACGCGTTCGTCGTCTCCCACCCTCCCCTTAATCACCTCTCCCACCCTGGCCATGTTGGAGTCGCCGACAACAATCACTTGGCGCCTACTCTGGTCTTTAGCCGGCACTTTTGCAGGTGTTCGGGAACTACTGTGGTTGACCACGGCAGCCAAGGACCTGGCTGGCGATCCCCCACTTCCCGGCGCCGCCTCAGGGCTTTCTTTGTTACCCGAGTCCGCTCTGCGTTGACGGACACCGCTCGTGCGCGCAGCATCAGTCACCCCCTGTGGGTCTGCGTTCCTGCCGGCGTGCGGCTCGTTGTTCTGAGCCCGCGCACTCGCGTCGTCTCCTGCCGCCGGAGTCACGAGCTCTTCCACCCGCTTTTCAAGCTGGGCCTGCCTTTCCCGAGCTTCGTCCAGTTCGGCCACCGTGCGCACCAACTGGGCGGTCTGCGCCTGACCCGCCTTGTCAAGCTCGACCACTTGCGCCTCGAGAGCCTCCCGCGCTTCTCTTTCCTCCCTCAGGTACCCCTCCAGTTCCTTCACCCTCGCATTCATCTGCTTCTCACGGCGGTCGAAGCCCTGCCTTGTCCGCTCGCAAGGCCTACATTCGAAGGGCCCCTTCTTAGCGTCCGCCACACTCTCGAACATTGTCTCGCCCAAGAAGCACCAGCGCAGGCACTCTTGGCACTGCACCTGGCCCTCGTCTCCAGTGCCCGATCTCTTTCTCGGGGCCATTGTTCGGCCAACCCCTAGGCCTAAGTCGCCCGTCACACAAAGCCCGCTACCAATGCCCCAACTTCTCCTTTGAACAATAACGCGTCCGCCGCGCCGCCTCCGTTCGGTCACACTAGTTGCTCCCAACCCTCAAAACATTCCAAAACAGCTAAAAAAAAAAACTCGCCTACCACGTGGCTTTACGCCTCGTTACATTTAGGTTCCCGCTTACTCCCGCAAGCTGCTCTTTTATCTGTTTACCTCTATTACTTAAGCCGATCCCTACTTCTACAACATTATCTCTCGCAAGCAAAAAAAGGAACAAAAAAACAAAAGCTTAGGTTTTCGTCCTCCGGGCCGTCACGTCCGCGCTGCCGCTGCTGCTCCCATGTGTTCTCCGCCGAAAAGTCTCAGATGTCAGTCAGAAGTGTGATTACCGTGAAGCGGCCTCTTTTTCCTTCCTCCGTGAGGCTGACGTGAAGACGTGAAGGGGGAACCAGTTGAGCAGGCCGTCTACTGACAAGTGTTGTCATCAGGAGTGCCCACCGAGAGAGAGGAGACGTGCAAGGGGAGGGAGAGGGTCGCCTGACTACATTCTGAATGTAGCTGGCAACTAGAGAAGCCTTAGTGAAAAGCACGGGGCCAGGAAAAAGAAAATGAAAAAGGTAAAAAAAAAAGGGAGAGAGTGGAGGCGCCGCTTCCACGTGTTCACCAGCGCGGCACGCTGGTGCACAGGGTAGAGGTGCGCTCTGAAGAGAGTGCACGTAAAGGCCTGCGCTATCTTGCATCTTTGGGCAGGTGATGCAAGAGTCGCTGAGCCAACTAATACACAAGAAAAGGGTGCTTTGCGGACGGGTAGCTGCCGGCAAAGCCGGTTGGAGCAGCCGCCTCGCCGAGCACGAGAACCCACCCCCCAAGGGGGGGTGGAAAAGAGGGGCAAAAAAAGAAGTGTTTAAAAGAACTAGCATCTCGCCAATGACCAGAGCCAGAAATCCAGGGCAGCAGGAACCAGGCGTCAGCAGGAGGGTCGAGGAATCCGCAAGCAGTCGTTGCTGGTCGCTCGAACAACTAAGATGGCATGCACACAACAACAACAACAACACAAGAAGGGACAGAGAAAGACCACACTAACCTGGCGGGTGGTCGATATCTTCTTCAAAGAGCAAGAGTAGGATGGACAAGCCAACGCTACACAAAGGGAAGTTTAACTTCAAACAAGGAAGCACTCACATCACGATGTGTACATAATACGCAGCCATAATTTGGCCGGACACAATTCACAAACGCAGACTAGAAGGCACACTTGGCTATTGAAAAAGGAACAGGGCGCTTGTTAACATATATACACTATGTACAGTTTTTTCCACGTGTACGAATCAACATGTGCAATATACGTATATACAAATATACTGTGTTACATATACCGTATATGCATGAAAAGAATGCCCTAACCTATGTACATTTCTAATAACGGGTTGGGCTTGGTCCTTTGACCAAGGATGCGGAGGGGGAAACAGTGAGGTGGGGGGGGGGGGGTGTTAGTAAGTAATTAGTGGGGCGTGAAGCTTTCCTTTCTTTACGAAAAAGAATCTTGTATGCCAGCGTCGGAGGAACAAGTCCTCCCCACTGGCTTCCAGCTCTTTAGACAGGAAACCCCAGAGGAGCCGTCTGATGCGTGAAAGTGCTGGGTACACGGCCCGTACGGGTTTACGACGTGTCTCAGCCAACGAGCGTCTTTGCCAAATAACGAGCATCGTAAAGGACACCACTAGCCACGCGAAGGCGCCCTTGTTTCGGTTGTGACCTGGGGGAGGGGGGGGGGGCAATTCGGAAGCAATGGGCAACCATGCGCCACACGGGTTTCGCCGCAATGCGCTCGAAGAGCGCGTGGTTTTGCGTTTCTGTGCTTTGGCAGTTGGGGCAGCGGAGGTTCGGCACGATGCCTAACTTGTGCAAGTATTGCCTAGTAGGCAGCACTTTCCATGCCTTTTTAAACAGGAAGTCCTGCATCTCGCGTGGGGCACCGCAGCGGGGAGTGGATTTCAAAAATGTTAGGAACATGTTTGACCGAAAAGAAAAAACTTGTTCTCATTTTTTTGTTCCTTCAACCAGAAAGGAAGAAGGTGGTGTATAGTGAACTGTGTAAAAAGAGAGAAGGGGAAATAGGAAATAGCAGGGGAGAAAAAGAGAAAGGGACGTGTGCTGTGTAGTGTTACCTCTTCTTTTTGTGATTTGGTGGGAGGGTGACTTTGTCAGCACGTGGCCCAGCGAGTGACAGTCACTTTATGGCCACGTGTGCGCAGTACACTTCCCGAGAAGCTGCAATGGTCTCGCTCACTGCAAGCTTAAGTAGCCGGAGATACCTCCCGCTGCAGAGTTTTTTGAAAACTCTGTCATTTGCCGGGTCCCAGGAGCCGAGCATACCGGCGACGACTGCCTCGATCGTGACTTTCTGGTAGCGGCGGAGCAAGAAGTCCCGCACTGGTTCGTATTTTCGTTCCTTTTCCAGTCGGGCTGCTCGAGTGCTTTGAGCCGGTTATCAAAGGGGCAGGTCACGTCCACGATGATCGCCTCTTCCCCCTTGGCGAGAACGAAGTCGGGGCGAAGGTTGGTGGTACCAACCGCTCTGTTTTCATGCGTGACCGTGAACTTCTTGCTGGCGGCTTGTTTTACCCGCTCCACAATCTTGTTGTGACGACTGGTGTAGGCCACGCTGTGGCGCATGCAGTGACCCAAGACGTGTGGCAGCGTTTCCACTGCGTAACCGCACACACGGCACCGTTTGTCGCCGGAGGTGGTCTATGGGTTGGCTCCATCCACAGGTAGGATGTTCAGGCGTGCCCTGTGAATGAAGCGCCAGTCGCAAAAGCAGGTGAACTTGCTGGAGCGCATAAAGTGGGAGCTGCTCGGGTCTGCGGCGACGCATTCCATTGCCTTTCCTTGATTGGGCATTTTTTGAAGAAAGCCATCGCGTGCCCGTATCATTCGGAAGCGCTTTTTTGCTTTGACGTGAGAGTTTCCTCTCCGCCACACGTGATACCGGTCCCCCCATCCTCGAAAATTTCCCAGCTGACGTGTAGCTTGCGGGAAGCCTTCCAAGCCTCAGTCCAGGCAGACTGCAGTTGTGTTGGCCGTGCCTGAAAAACGCCCTCCGTTTCGCTGCTGAGGTAGCAGACGAGCTCCTCGTTGGTGGCCTGCCTGCGAATGCGCTTGGAAACAATTTTAGTTAGCGCTTCTAAGGCAAGTTCCCGGACCTCGAGATCGGCCGAGGTCAGAAGCTTGAAGGTGTTGTCCACGCGGCAGGCGTCACTTGTGTCTGCGGCGAGGGGAATTCCAGCTGCTCCGGCCGCTGCGCTGCCGTAGAGGTAGTTGTTTGCAGCGTTACCTGGAAGATAAAGGGTTTTCTTTATCAGGGGCCGGAGTGCGTCGCCTAGGCGTGCCCATTCCGCCTTGCCCACTTGTCCGCACCGCATGGCGAAGTTGAGTGCTGGAAAAACAAAGGCTTTTAGTGCATCAATTCGCTGCCATCGGGCAAGCATGGACTCGAGCAGGGTGTGGCCGACGGAGATCGCCTCATCGACCTTAGAGTGGTTTTAGAGAAGGCTGAACCCGACGGGGCGTCCCAGAAAAGATTGACTCTCGTAGTCAGTGATGCGAGGGATCTCTTCTCCGTCGACGAAGAATTTCGTGTCCCTAGTGCCTACGGGAGTCCTACCAGAGAGGTGCAGGCTTCTGCACTTCTTGGGGTTCAGCCGAAGTCCCAGCTGGCCAGCGAGAGCCGCCGCGACATTGACGCGGTCCTGCAGTTTCTTGGGGTTGTCCGCCAAGGGAGTCAAATCGTCGGCGTATGCCAGCACATTGTGCTGCCTCTCACCTCCTTGGACCGCCCGAATGACTGGATCAAGCACCAAGTTGAAGAGCAGGCCGCTCAGTGGGCAGCCCTGTCTGATTCCGGCTGAGATTGTGACTGGGGCGGTTGTCCTAGCTTCGGCGACAATCCGGGTAGCATTGTCTCGATAGAGGTCTGCGATGATTGCGCAGAAGTCCTCTCCCGCACCTGCACCACGAAGGGAATCGATTAGTGCGTTGTGCGGAACTGAGCCGAATGCGTTGCCGAAGTCTAGAAAGGCCACGCAAAGGTCACCACCGCCGGCCCGCGCGGCGTCCAGGCGCTCCTGCAGCATGAAGTTGTGTTCGAACATGCCGTCGTGCGGCAGGAACCCCTTTTGACACCTCGAGAGCACGTCGTGGTCACACACCCACTGCTGCATGCAGGAAGCTAGGCAGCCCGCATACAGCTTGGAGGTAGTGTTTACAAGGGCTATGGGTCTCCAGTTTGTGACCTCACTCGGATCACCCTTCTTGTGGATGAGGATGGTCCTCGTTTCCTTCCAGGCATCGGACACTCGCTTGAACTGGAGACACACGTTGAACGCTGCAGAGAGAAAGAGACCATCATGATCATGTTCCTTCCAATGACGGTAGGTGATCCTGTCACTGCCGGGGGCTGTGTTTTCGCATCTGCGAAGACGGGCTGCCACATCGTCGCTGGTGAATCGGGCAAGGCAGATCTCTGCCATGTCGTCCGGACGAGCCTTGTTAAGGAGCAGGTGGGTGTTCCCTTCCTTCGGCGCCCATGTTTCAGCAAAGTGTTGCTCCAGTCTGTCAAGCGGAATCTTGCAGAGCTTCGTCTCGCCCTGCACAATGACACGAACAGCCCGACGGCGGTTGCGACGATACAGGCCCTGTCTCTGCTGAGGGTTGTTTGGGTTGGTCGAGACCCGGGGTTTCTCACCGGCAGGGTTGTCCGGAATTTTCTCGCCTCCCTCCTCACCGCCGAGACGGCCTCCTTCAGGGTGGAGAGGAAGTCGTCCCAGCGCTCAGCAGTGGCGGGCTCCCGAAGCAGTTGCCGGATTTGCTGGGTGTGCTCTGTTAGTACGCTCGTGTCATCGATTGGCCCGGAGAAGGTGATCTCGCCGGGTTTCTCTGTCTGTGGGGCGGGGTCCTGTCACTCGCCGCCTGCGTCGTCTAGCGAAATTCCCTCGGATGACGTTGGATGTGTGGGGGAGTCGACGCTGTTGGTGATGCTCCTGGCTGACGGACTTGATTGAGGGTCCTCCTGTGCCGTTGCCATGCTGTGTTGCAGTGCTCCTTGCTCGCGGGTCCTCGGAGTAGCGCGGGCTGCATCTGGGTCCTGCTGGAGACGACAATAACACCGTGACCCTTCTGGTGATGACTCCTCCTCGCTGGTTGCTGATGGAGTTGTAGCATTCCTGGAGTACTGGCTGGGAGAGCCAGTTATGCTGCCTAAAAGAGGAGGGAGGGGGGTAAGGGCCCGTTCCGGTGATGGTGGTCAGGAATGCCGTGGGCTGTCGTGGTTCGTGTCACTGTGCGGCGACTCATGTTGTCTGGGACTTGGCGGGATGGAGGTCGGGTTGTCATCCTGCGAGAATAGTGAAGCACATGAGGACCGGCTCCTCGTGGTGGAGACCTCGCTAGGCGTGGGCGGTGGATTGTCCGTGGCTGCCAAATCCTTGTCAGGGAGTTCCGGTAGGTCGCCTAGAAGGGGGGAGAAAGGTGTTAGTGGCAGTTCCGGTGGTGTTAGAGAGTCCGGCGTTGTGCTCAATGTCGTGCTGTCCTCGCTGTGTGACGGTCTCGTTGAAGTCGTCGAGTTCGAGCTCTGCGACGATCGAAGGGTCATTGTCCGTGGGGCTCTGTTGCCCCGGCAGCGGGGCGGGGGGGTCGGCCAGTCGGCGTTGCAGCAGGTGCCGCCCTCGAAGTCCTTGCAGTCGTTGGTTGCTGGGTTGTCTCAACACCACCTAGATAAGTTCAGGCAGGCCTCTTCACTGCCGCCGTGACGTCACGCACCTGTCCCGTCAACGCGCGCGCGCGAGCCGCTGCGGCGCGAACGCTTTCCGCGCGGCGGCCACTACAGATGAGTAAAACATTAATTTCTGCATTGCCGGGATATAGGCATAGAATATAAAATTTCTGAACGAACGTTATTTCACATGAAGATGAAATAGTGCTGTTTCGCTCCATCTTAGCGGACGTAACTGCTTTAGATTGCACTTAAAAGAGACGTACACAAGTCCCGGGCACCTGGCAAAATATTTATTACAATGTAAGTACCATGTATCACAAGGAACATACGAACTTCCAGCTTTTAGCAGTCATATTGACATCTATGACTACATTGTGCAACACAAAAACCGAAACTGACAAGATTAAGCAAAAAAAAAAAAAACAAGGCGCTAGATTATTCGTTATAATGTTTCAAAATTTATCACAGTGAAACACTTTTAGCATCTGGTACAGTCATATTCACATCCATAATCACATTATGGGGCAAACAGAAAAACACAACTGCTCTTAGAACGAAAGAAACTAGCTACTGGAGTATTTATTACAATGTATAAAGTGTATCACAAGGAACAAACATTTAGCATTTGGAACAGTCATATTCAAAGCCATATTCACATTGTGGGACAAAAAGAAAATACGAACCGGCCAGCTTAAAAAAAACTAGCCATTAGTAAAGCTTGCTTCATATTTTAGCGAAGGGGCCACTAGCAAAGTTTACTGTAGCGTTAGCAACTTTCTTTGCTTTGTACAGGCTTTTTCTTTCATGACACTGTCATTCCTGCAAGCGACATAGTTTTTTAGAAGCGTGTTGACTGCTGGTTTTAGAATGTTCTTGAGTACGGTATCTGGATGGTGGCCACTTGCACACATGTCCAACTCCTCGCCGTCGCTTAGTAGGAACTGCATGATGCTCAAGAGGACCATCCTTTGGTTGGCTTCTGCATGAAACCGCTGCTCCTGTTCCTTACTGACAAGGTGCTCTAATACTTAGTGCCAAGAACAACATTAACAACAAAAGGCTGCGGAAACTTCAAGCCGCCTCTGATCATGTTGTCAATGAGTACGTGCTCACTTTGCTGCAGTTCTCGGTCAGTGATCATGAGCTGCGACTGACAATCCTCACATGGCTGACGTTTAATTGCAGCATGCGCACAATAGCCTGCAATGTATGCCAACGCAGGCACGTCAGTTTGTGATGCCTTCAGGTCACTTTGGGCGAGTTTGATGGCATACTTTGCTATTAGCATCTCGGCATCAAGCTCCTGTTCCTTAGGTGCCAATGACAGCGGCATGTCTTCCAGCTTTGAAGTGTCCTGCAAGCGAATCTTTGTCTCTTCTTCGAATACTTCTGTGATTGACACATTGTAGTGAGATCCACACATTTGGCGGTACTTCCCGAACCTGGCCTCAAGGCAATCTGTTTGAAACTTCCCCAAAAGGACGTACCTAAAGCCGAGCTCATCAAGGCAATACCGTGACAGCTCAATCAATGAATACGTGCTTCGCCGGAGAGCAAAGTGGGTCTCCTTTGTCAAACCTCCAGCCGTGGTTCCCCTCCGGCTCCACCTCTCAAGCCAGGTAATGAACTGATCAAGGTACTGAACTTGCAAACAAGACATATCCTTCACAGGCTGCTGATAAACATCACGTAGTCTGTGTCCCTTTTCTGGAGTCTTAACATTTACAATGCTCCACCACCTGACAATCAACTCAATAAAGGTGGCCGTTTCCTGCAGTGCAGCCAAATGCAATTTCTGCGCTTCAAGTGACAAAGCTGATGACACAAAGCTGTTAAAAACTTTCAACACCAATTTCACATTTTGACGCTCTAGGTGGCTTGGATAAAGTGCTTTATAGCTCAGACCATAGGCAACCTTTGCAAGCTTGCTTTGTTCACTCTGGTACAGCTTCCTCAAAAAAGTAAACGAAGCTTTTTGGTCCTCACCACTTCCACAGCTTTCAAAAGGAGGATACAAAAACGACTTGTCATCATCCTTCTGATTGAGCCAATTGTTGCGTATACACTTGAGCAAGTGAACAGTGTCCACAACATGAAACAATGGCTGCTGCGGGTTGGCAGGATGAGGAAAAACAATCCCTGGCTCATTTTGCTCGCTAAACAGAGACATCATTTTCTTGTTTATGGCATTGTTGTCTGTTACGACCGCAACAACATGCAGACCAGCACTTTCAAGCCTCATGATTAGTGTCTTTAGAACATCATGCAGCTCCGTTGCTGTGATACGAGTTACCGGAATGATATGAGCAACATCTTTATAAGATGAAAGCAAAGACTGTACCATGAACACGTGCGCTGTCTTTGCTGGTTCCGCACAATGCACAGCAAACCCTGTTAGGCAGCCACCTTTATATTCAAAAAACTGTTGCAGGTGTATTTCATCAAGCATGACAGTCACATTTTTTTCATGAGGCTTCAGAAAGGTTGCTCTGCGCTTAATGTACCTCGGAAAACCTTCTTCGCACTGCTCTTTCGATGGGCTCACATCATGTGCAGCACAAACTCGCTTGATGGTAGTGTCATGCGGCAAGACAAGCTTGTTGCTGTGGCGAAAAAACTTGTAAGCATGTGGAGAAATTGTGTGCAATATACTGCTAAAGACTAAAAGCTCTGCAGAATACCGCACGCCATTACTCTTCTTTGTCAGCAGCTTGCACTGCTCCTTCAGGAAGATTAGTGCGTCAGCCCTCTCATCATCATGCAGCTCATCATCACAAATGTCATCCAGCAAGGATAAAACAAGCCTAAGCACTCCTCCCACCTTGTCCTCCTGTTGACGGGCCTTCTTTTCACAATATCGCTCCACGCTGTCTAGAAGGTTGTCCAGCACACGGACATCACGGACTTCGTCAGGAATGCACACATCATCAGACACCAACGGAGCGCACTTAAAATACACGGAAACGGACAGATCCTCTGTAACCACCACAGATACAAGCATCTCCGTAGCTTGCAACGCCGGTTCGATGTGGGCGACGATGAGGCACGTCTCGCAGGCTGTTGTACACCAAAACTTCTCATTTGGACGCTCGTTAACCCGAGAAATCAGATCACCCAGATTACAAACTTTGTACTGTTTTTCTTCTTTTTCAAACGCTGCTTGGGACTCGTGTATGGCTTTCTGGAGTAGCTCATTTTCAGTCCGCTTCCTTTTCAGTTCAGGCTCTTCTCGCGACGTGCGCGAATCCGATACGAACGGCAGTCTGGAAAAATGGCTGGGAAGGCGTCTGGAGTCGGCCGTGTCAACTTCATAGGAGCTTCAATGGTTCGTCCATCGCAGTCCGTATACGTTGACGTTGTGCGCAGGTGTTCAGACTTGAAGTGACGCTCGCAAACCTGCGCGTGACCGGAACAAAAAAAAAAAACACCAATTAGAATCTCCTGGGATAATTACGAGAAATCTTGTTAATTCTGAAGGGGTACGCTCGATGCAGCTTACTTTGGGGTCCTTCAACAGCCTCACGTCGACGTCGCTCCGTCGCACAGCCCGCTGCCATTCCGCTCTTCGCTTAGCGTCTCTCGGAAAAGAAAACAAGCGGACTTTCGGACCATTGTCATAGTTCCCTCGACAGTTGGGTACACAACACCGCCCCATGTCTCGGGATACATTCGTCAACAAAATAAATTCGGCGGAAGCGGTGACTGCAACACGGAACAGCGCGCACGGCGTGGCCGCGTGGTCTCGTTCAACGACAGATTGAAATAATTGTCACGGCTGCCGTCACCTGTCGGAGACTCGGACAACTTACGGCTCTGCCGCAAAGCTACGGGCTACCACGGTGCTCGCTCTCTCTCGAGAGGTCGCCCTCCTCCTTGCCTGTCAACATGCGCGGACACGCCGAAACGCTGCTGGTACGGCGTGAGCTAGGTGGTGTTGGCGTGAGAGGCTCGGGCAAAGTTGAATGACGTCACACGAAGGCGCGCCGGAGTGAAGAGGCCTGAACTCATTTAGGTGGTGTTGGTTGTCTCCTGCGCTTGTGCCCTCTTATGCTTCCTCATGTGGTTGTCCAGACCTTTTTTTGAGCTGAGCGTGATGGACACTGGGCATTTGTGCCTATAGAGGTCGATGGGTGAGAGCTCGTGTCCCTCTCTCGCGAAGCAGGAGTGGCGCGTAGGGTGGAGACCGAGGCCGGTGGTAAAGCAGAAGGTGCAGGTGTAGGTCACCTTCACCCTGACCTCATGCTCGTCTAGAAGGTGCCTTACTAGGCTCTGGCGCCTGCTCGTCCAGGAGACCCCGGAGTACTGTACCCCACAGAAATCTATAGGGCAGGTGAAGCTGTGGGGAATAGGAAAGATGTTGAGTCTTTCCCTCATCAGCGAGCGTTGTTTGATTTTGGGCATCCTTTGGCCTCGGGATGTTCCAATCCTCCCCCTTATTCGTGAGACCTGCCTCCTCGCTCATCATCTATTGGACAGTGAGCCCTGTCTGAGGAGACGGGGTATGCGCAGCAAAAGGTACATCATCGTACTGGCACTTGAACATCATGTAAGCAATAAAACACTTCAATTAAAAGACGGCACTGTACACTTTTGAGGAAAAAAAAGAAGTGAAAGTGAAGGAGAGAAAAAAAAAAGAAAAGGGGGGGGAGGTCGTCAACCCATGCTTAAGCGGGGCAGGCGACTTGAAAGAAAGAAGGGTGTGCAACCAACCCTTGAACAGGGAAGTTTAGCGGAAACGAGAAGAAAAGAGGAGAAAAAGGAGAGGCACGCTTGCTAAAGGAAGGAAAAAAAAAGATACAGGAAAAAAAAAAGGTGCTTACACCAGTGAGCGAAGAAGGGGGGCAACCAGGCTATATGGTTAGGGCAGCCGGCGGCCACGAAAGGGCAGATGCAGTGATGGACTACCTTGGCAAAGGGTAGGGCAAGACAGACAGGTAGAGAAATGAAAGGAGAAGCAATTGGGGAAAAAAAAGGGGGAGGAAAAGAGACAGGAGATACAGGGTGATGATGATGATGATGATTATTAAAGGCCTCCCCTTTGAATCGGGGTGACGGCATGCGC
Source organism: Rhipicephalus microplus (assembly GCF_043290135.1). Taxonomy (NCBI): domain Eukaryota; kingdom Metazoa; phylum Arthropoda; class Arachnida; order Ixodida; family Ixodidae; genus Rhipicephalus; species Rhipicephalus microplus. Next base: position 85,932,203 of record NC_134705.1, on the reverse strand, counting down.
CACCTAGCCTACCCTAATAGTTCGAGTTTAAATTTTGTCCCTCAACTCGGATGTCTTTTTAATTTTGCCCAGCCGCTACTCTTGGCTGGGATGTTATTTTATCGACTTCTCTGCTTTTCCTCCACCAATACTCCAGCCCCTGCTTAGTAATACCTACTGCTGACCAGTTAATGCTTCCATCAACCGCGAAGCCCAGCGCCTCGGGAAGTGTGACCTTCCCCCCATTTATATCCGGCTGAATCTTTTGGCATTCCATGACTATGTGGTCGATTGTTTCTTTATTTATGCCACATCCAACACATGTCTCGTCCTGTGACGAATATTTGCTCCTGTAAGTTAGAGTTCTCAAGCAGCCAGCCCGCGCCTCAAAGAGCAACGCACTACCTTTATTGTTGTCATAAAAGTTCTCTTTCCGGATCTCTTGTTTGCTTGCCTTGTAGATTCCCAGCGATCCCTTTTTTTCCATCCTCTCTTTCCACATGAGCGTCTCTGTTTCCCTCACTTGCTTTTTAACTGGCCCCCTTTGCTTATTTGCCGCGGTCAAGTTATATTTAGTCGCCAGCTTTCGCGCCCTCTTCCGCCATTGGGTGTCCACACTTTTCAGGTACAGGTATCTGTGCACTCTGGCTGCCCAGTTCTTCTCATCTAAATGTCTAAGTCGCTCCTCAAACCGTATTTTACTTTGTGCTTCCCTCGCCTCAAATGAAGCCCAACCCATATCGCCTTGTACAGCCTCGTTTGTAGTCTTACTGTGAGCTCCCAGAGCTAACCTGCCGACTGCCCTTTGGTTAACCTCCAGCCCCGACAGGATATCTGACTTTAAGCATAATACGGCATTAGAGAACGTGAGCGCCGGCACCATTACCCCTTTCCAGATGCCTCGTACTACCTCGTACTTATTGTGTCCCCAAAGTGCTCTGTTTCATTACTGCTGCATTTCGTCTCCCTTTCAGTTTGAGGTGTTCTTCATGAGCATTCAGGTAGCCTTTTCCTTCATTAAGCCAGATCCCCAAGTATTTGTACTTATTTACTAATGGTATGTCTTCCTGTTGTATCCTTATTGGTGCTACATGAGCTTCCCCGTTGAACACCATGACTCCAGATTTCTGTGGGTTAAAATGTAGGCCTAGGTACGTTGCCTCATCACCACAAATGTCAGCCAGTTTTTGAAGTTCTTCCGCATTATCCGCCAGCAGCACTATATCGTCTGCGTACATCAATCCCGGAATCCGTTGCTCCACTAACACTCCATTGCTTCAGTGTGACAAATCAAAGCCCAATCCACTCTCCTCTAGTTGTCTTTCCATTCCTCTAATGTACAGTGTGAACAGCAATGGCGAAAGAGGGCACCCCTGTTTTAAACCTCTTCGAATGTACACGGGCTCTGTGTATGTACGCCCTTCCCATGTAATGTGTGCCTTGTTATCCTCATATATTGCCCTTAGCAGCCCTACAAATTCCGACCCAATCCCCTCCTCTTCCAGTATATGCCACAGCAATCCCCTGTCCACGTTGTCATAGGCACCTTTTATGTCCAGAAACAGTAGCCATGTTGGTCTGCCCTGTGCTGCCGAAATTTCAATGGTCTGGGTTATGACGAAAAGATAGTCTTCCAAGCGTCGACCCGGCCTAAATCCATTTTGCAGTTCCCCTAAAATACCGTTACCTTCAACCCCCTTCAACAATTCGGCTTTGATGGCTTGTATAGCTAATCTATAGAGCACTGACGTGACTGTAATCGGCCTGTAATAGCTCGCTTTGTCCCTTTCTCCCTTGCCTTTGTAGATCAAACTCATTCTACTTTCGCGCCAGTGCGCAGGAATCCTCTTGGATTTTATAGCGCGCTCGATGGCTCCATACAAGTGCGCCTGTCCCGCTGGTCCCAAATGGTTGATAATCTCTATCGGGATTCCATCCGGTCCTGTTGCCGTACTTTTGGGAACACTGTGTTCTGCCTTTTTCCAGTCCAAAAATTCGATATTAAATTTTTCATCTGCCACTCTTTTATTTGCCACCTGTGTCCAGTTAGCCGCCCTCTCGCGTGCTTGGCCGAAAGTATTTCCTATGACTCCATGTAGGTATTCTAATGCGCTGTCCCCCAGGAGAACGTTACCGTCCCCGTCCTGTATCTGAGTCTGCATCTCTTTAGTCGTCGTTCCCAATGCTTTCAAATGGTTCCAGAATTTTTGGGGGGCGCTCTTATCCTTCTTACGTATGTCTGATACACATTTCTCGCTCGCAGCTTTAATCTTCGCTTGTACTAGTTTCTGCACCTCAAATTTCTTTTCTTGGTACCGGCTCCACCGTAACTGCACCTCATCATCCTGATGTCCCATTTGCTTTGCTTTTCTGTGCAGTCTAGAGGCCCGTCGTCGCTCTTCAATAGCCAGTTTAATTTCCTTGTCCCACCATCTTCGTGGTTTCCGTTTACCCCTCCAGCGGTTTTTTTTCTTTACTTTGTTTATTTCCTTTTGTATACAGCTAACAACCTCGTCATAGTCCCACACCTTTGTTGGCTGTGCTTCTAATTCTCTTTCGATGCTATTGACGATGTCTGCTATCTGCTTTTCGTTTACTTTCGGGAGCCCAACATCCTGCGTTTTCTTCCTAGCCCCCCCCCACTGTCAAATTTCAGAATTATACGCCTGTGGTCGCTGCCCAGACTGTTTTCTCCTTTTTCATCTATCGTCATTCTGTTCAACCGCTCGTACGTGTGCTCTGAGACCAGGCCGTAGTCTATGCAAGACTGTCTACTGCCGCTTTGCCACGTTATCTGCCCGTCGCATTTATGTTCCCGGTTAACTATTACCAGTTGCTGTTCTTCACACATATCGATAACCATTGCACCGTTATAGTCTGTATATCCATCTAGATCCTCAATGTGGGCATTTAAATCTCCTACTAATATCACCTCGCCAGATTCTTTAAATTTTTTTATGTCCTTCCTGAGGCAGTCCACCCACTCTTTATTTTGTTCTCTGGCGTCATTCCCTGTCCACAGATAGGCCACTCCCAACCGTGTCTTTTTCCCCCCCCACCGTTCCACTAACCCATAAGTGCTCCTTACAGCCCTGATTTTCCCTCTGCCAATTCCCTCCTCGCCTAATCAACATACCCACGCCTCCACCTTTCCTTTCTCCCGCTGCCCTGTTGCAACCCACCCATACGTAATCATCCATCACTGGTGGCTCCTCCATATCTCTCAGGTGGGTTTCGGTCAGGGCGTACACGTCAATTTCTTCTTTCTCGAGTTGGGTTTGTATCTCAATCCATTTTTCCTGCTTGCGGCCGCCTTGCATGTTTATATAACTAATTTTAATCCCCCGGTTTATTTTCCTTTTCTTTCCTTTGTGTTTCCGCCGCCGTGCATCAGTGCCCCCTCCTTCCTGCTTTTCACCACCTCTCCACTCAGTCCGCCTTCTTCTTGAACGTTTCGCCTCCCCCCAAAAAAGCCACCGTGCGGGCTGCCAATCGGTGCCCTACATGCTCAGCTAGACGGTTACTGAAGTGTATGCCGTCAGAAACAAACGCCCTGTTGTGGCCTGCATGGACCAGGTTTCGGTTCAGGTTGACCACCTCGAACTTCATCGTTATACCCAGAGTCCAAAGCTCCCTGTTTGCCGTAACCACCGCCCTTTCTACGTGGACTCCCTGTTTCTGCATCTCCGGCACCGTGCAGACAGCAATCTGCACATCCTCCGAGGTCGCCCTCAGCTCGGTGATCCCCTTCGCAATCTGCTTTGCGAACCCTCCCCCGCGTCCCTGCAACACATCGTTCACACCCCCCATTACCACTACTAAACTGCGGTCCTCCATTCTATCCCACAGTTGCTCCTTTGCTTGTTGCATCACTTCCCCTACTCTTTTTCCGGGAAGCTTGCTCACCTTCACGCGTTCGTCGTCTCCCACCCTCCCCTTAATCACCTCTCCCACCCTGGCCATGTTGGAGTCGCCGACAACAATCACTTGGCGCCTCCTCTGGTCTTTAGCCGGCACTTTTGCAGGTGTTCGGGAACTACTGTGGTTGACCACAGCAGCCAAGGACCTGGCTGGCGATCCCCCACTTCCCGGCGCCGCCTCAGGGCTTTCTTTGTTACCCGAGTCCGCTCTGCGTTGACGGACACCGCTCGTGCGCGCAGCATCAGTCACCCCCTGTGGGTCTGCGTTCCTGCCGGCGTGCGGCTCGTTGTTCTGAGCCCGCGCACTCGCGTCGTCTCCTGCCGCCGGAGTCACGAGCTCTTCCACCCGCTTTTCAAGCTGGGCCTGCCTTTCCCGAGCTTCGTCCAGTTCGGCCACCGTGCGCACCAACTGGGCGGTCTGCGCCTGACCCGCCTTGTCAAGCTCGACCACTTGCGCCTCGAGAGCCTCCCGCACTTCTCTTTCCTCCCTCAGGTACCCCTCCAGTTCCTTCACCCTCGCATTCATCTGCTTCTCACGGCGGTCGAAGCCCTGCCTTGTCCGCTCGCAAGGCCTACATTCGAAGGGCCCCTTCTTAGCGTCCGCCACACTCTCGAATATTGTCTCGCCCAAGAAGCACCAGCGCAGGCACTCTTGGCACTGCACCTGGCCCTCGTCTCCAGTGCCCGATCTCTTTCTCGGGGCCATTGTTCGGCCAACCCCTAGGCCTAAGTCGCCCGTCACACAAAGCCCGCTACCAATGCCCCAACTTCTCCTTTGAACAATAACGCGTCCGCCGCGCCGCCTCCGTTCGGTCACACTAGTTGCTCCCAACCCTCAAAACATTCCAAAACAGCTAAAAAAAAAACCTATCTACCACGTGGCTTTACGCCTCGTTACATTTAGGTTCCCGCTTACTCCCGCAAGCTGCTCTTTTATCTGTTTACCTCTATTACTTAAGCCGATCCCTACTTCTACAACATTATCTCTCGCAAGCAAAAAAAGGAACAAAAAAACAAAAGCTTAGGTTTTCGTCCTCCGGGCCGTCACGTCCGCGCTGCCGCTGCTGCTCCCATGTGTTCTCCGCCGAAAAGTCTCAGATGTCAGTCAGAAGTGTGATTACCGTGAAGCGGCCTCTTTTTCCTTCCTCCGTGAGGCTGACGTGAAGACGTGAAGGGGGAACCAGTTGAGCAGGCCGTCTACTGACAAGTGTTGTCATCAGGAGTGCCCACCGAGAGAGAGGAGACGTGCAAGGGGAGGGAGAGGGTCGCCTGACTACATTCTGAATGTAGCTGGCAACTAGAGAAGCCTTAGTGAAAAGCACGGGGCCAGGAAAAAGAAAATGAAAAAGGTAAAAAAAAAAGGGAGAGAGTGGAGGCGCCGCTTCCACGTGTTCACCAGCGCGGCACGCTGGTGCACAGGGTAGAGGTGCGCTCTGAAGAGAGTGCACGTAAAGGCCTGCGCTATCTTGCATCATTGGGCAGGTGATGCAAGAGTCGCTGAGCCAACTAATACACAAGAAAAGGGTGCTTTGCGGACGGGGAGCTGCCGGCAAAGCCGGTTGGAGCAGCCCGCCTCGCCGAGCACGAGAACCCACCCCCCCAAGGGGGGGTGGAAAAGAGGCGCAAAAAAGAATTGTTTTACAGAACTAGCATCTCGCCAATGACCAGAGCCAGAATCCAGGGCAGCAGGAACCAGGCGTCAGCAGGAGGGTCCAAGAATCCGCAAGCAGTCGTTGCTGGTCGCTCGAACAAGCTAAGATGGCATGCACACAACAACACAAGAAGGGACAGAGAAAGACTCCGCACTAACCGGGCGGGTGGTTGAGTGCTTCTTCAAAGAGCAGGAGTAGGATGGACAAGCCAACACTACACCATAGAGAAGTTTATTTGTCTTTACAGCCATGTCATCGTACACTCGTCAACTGAGAGAACATAGACTGTGACCTATCGGCCAGAGTTCGAACTAATAGTGATTAAAAAAGCTATAATCACCATTTGTTTTGTTTACAAACCACTATACATCATTCACTTGTGCGGCGTTCGAAAGCAACGTGGGGGGGGGTAACTTATACAATACTAAGGGTTGATTACTTGCACTAAGAATTTGCACGCAAACATCTGACACTATTGGTTTTGAAAACGCAGTGAAGCAACAAAAAAACATACAGGGGTGGGCTGTTCACCACGTGTTTAAAACAACAACACCGTTTTTTTTTGTTTTAGGGGGGGGGGGGGAAGGTATAGTAAAAGTTATCCCATTACTTGTTAAATAGTTGTGTTAGGTCGACAATGGTGGGGGAGTGGTGGGGGGGGATCAGTAGGGAATAATGGGAAACTTGAGCCTCCCATCTTTTATGTAAAAGAACCTCGTGTGCCAGCGGCAGAGGAAGGCTTCTTCTCCATTTGTTTCCAGTTCCTCGCTCAGGTGTTGCCACACGAGCAGTTTCACGCGGGAAACTGCCGGGTAGGCTGTCCTCACCGATTTTCCTTTGTACTGCGCGAGGCAGCGGCGATTCCATACAACGAACATTGTGCACACTATCACCAATCTCGTGAAGGCGCCTTTGTTACGGTCCAGTGCGGGGGGGGGGGGGGGTCTGATTTTAAAGTGTCTGGCCAACAGGCGCCAGACCGGTCTGACTGCTACGCATTCGAAAAGAGCGTGCTGTGCCGTTTCCTTTAGGTGGCAATTCGGGCATGAGGGCGATGGGACTATGCCAAAACCATGTAGGCGTGACCGTGTCGGGAGGACCTCCCAATTCATCCGCCATATAAAGTCCTGGCATTCGTTCGGGACCACGCGGCCCTGTTTCGCCCGCCTCCTGCGCCAGTTGCGTGTTTTCTTAATGTCCTCCGGAGTAAGCTGGGCTCTAGTGATGTATTCCACTATTCTGGCCGGGGGGTCTCCATCGGTGTCACATTCTTTCAGCTCTGTGCCTAGCATGCGTCTGCAGTTTCCTGCCGATCGGTAAAACCTCGACGGGGTGTCCGCCAGTGGACCAGTGGGTCTATCGGCGTCCAAGAAATGGTAATTTGTGCTGCTCCAGTACCGTAATAAGCCCTTTCCGAGGAAGCCTTGGGCCTGGTATAAAAACCGTGCGGTTTTTTAAGGGGAGCACCTTGTTGGTCGTTAAAACATGTGGGAGTCCCAATCCACCTTCCTTTACTGGTAGCTGAAGTAGACTTTGTTTAACTGGTGCTGGTTTGTCGTCCCAAAGGAGACCGCCTATGAATCTATTCAGCTGGTGTGCTATTCTTGCTGGCATTATTGCGACGCGGCTAACATAGTCAGCTAGGGCGCAAATGCTTGACTTGACTGCCAGGGCTTTTTCCACTAGTGTAAGGTCTCGTTCCTTTGTGCGGGTTGTGGCTTCCTGGGCCCGCTCCAGTGCTCGCTGCCACGACAGTTCGGACACCCTGGCACAGCTGAAGTAAATACCGAGGACTTTCACAGCGTCCACTGTACCGATGTTGCCAATGGCCTCTCTCGGGAACGAGCCGAAGAGAAGCGCTTTGCTTTTTTCTATGTTGATCGCGGCTCCGGAAGCTTCTGCGTAGTGGCGGAAGGTCGGCGAGAACCTGTCAAAGCTGCTCGCGTTTCTGACAAACAAGGACACGTCATCTGCTTAAGCCAGGGCCGTGATCTCTTCTGTGCCTGTCATGGGAAAACCCTTGAAGAGACTGTCTTCACTCAGGCTTGTAAGTAGCGGGTCTAATGAGAGTATGAACAGAGTGGGGCCCAGGGGGCAACCCTGTCTAATGCCTCTTGTGTACTTGAACCTCGCGGTTGCCGAGCCATTCACAAGTACATTACTCGACAGGTCTGCGTATAGGAGGCCGATTAACTCCACGAAGTCCGTTGGGAACCTGAATTCCCTGAGTACTTGTAACATGTAGGTGTGTTTCACCCGGTCGAAGGCCTTGGCCTGATCGAGTGAGCGAAATGCCCCTGCCAATTTCTTCTCGGACATGTACTCAGAGAGATCTCTCGTCAACGTAAGGTTTGCAAAAATCGACCTTCCAGGGACTGCGCATGCTTGGTACTTAGACACGATTTCGGGGAGGAGAAGCTTCATCCTATTGTTCAAGATGGTCGAGACCACTTTGTAATCCACGTTGAGCAACGTGATGAGACGCCACGAAGAAGGGTCACTTGGCGTCGCGCCGTCTTTCAGTAGTAGTGCTATACTCCCGTCACTGAAAGAAGCTGGTTTCCTTCGCTCCTTCACCACCATGTTAACTACTGTCAGCAAGGCCTCTCCAATTACGTGTAGGAATTTCGTGTAGAAACCCGCCGACAGACCATCCGGCCCCGGTGCCGAGTTCGGGGGCATACTCCGTACTGCTATGGCAAGTTCTTCTAACGTCACCTTTCCAAGAAGGGTGGGAGACTCATCTTGTGCCATTCGGTGAACATGCTGACAGAGGCTGCTAATTAGGTAAGTATCGGGTAGAGTATTTGTTGATCCTTTGTCTTCAAATGCAGTTGCGAAGTACTTTCGGAAAACAGCCGCGATCTCCTCCGGGTCATTGGTAATCGACCCGTCAGGGCGTCTTGCCTCGGTTATGCGTAGTTCACCATTTCCGTTCATCTCAGTTGGTTCTGATAGAGCGGAAACAGGACACCGTGTGGAAAGGTTCTGTTGTCTACAGTTCCTCTTTTTGAGGAGTCTGTCATATGTCACTTCTAACGAGGCCAGATAATCTCTTGTACAGGTCGTGAGTTCATCGGCTTCCCGAATGATCGTCATTCTGCGGAGGTCGACGTTTTTTTCTCGCTCGGCCTTCCTCCTGAAGGATGCCCTTCCATTTCTCCTTCAGGAGGTCCCATACTTCGGAGGTCATTTAGGGGGCACTTTCCAGGGACTCTCTTAGACGGTCCTCAATTGTTTGTATGGATTCGTCTTGTAGGACACTTGAATCTATCCGCCACCGCGCCCCGCAATCCCGTGGCGCTGGTGCCACGTTGAACGTCACCCTCACGGGGACGTGATCCGACCTCTCCGCCAAGTTGCTAAGGGAAGCAAGAGTGTCGCATGCCAGCGTGAAGGGCAAGAAGTCTGGCAGATAGATACGGTCAATTCTGCTTGCCGTGTTCTTGGACTTCCTAGTCGGCGCAAAGTCATCCTATGTGTGTACAGCCAGGCGTCGGTAAATTTCAAGTGTTTTAGAATCTTAGTGAGCTCCTTTGCGTTGTAAGTCGATCCTCCTTGGCCCGGGCCTCTCAAGTCCCTCTGTGAATTAACTACTCACTTAAAGTCTCCTAATAAGACATGGGGCATTGGTTCCAAAAGAAGAGGATGTAAAGCTTTAAAGAAAGAGTTTCCGATCGCGTAACCGGGGCATAAATGTTAACAATGCGGATTCTCTTACCGCTTATGTATGCATCGACTATTAATATTCTGCCATCCGCGCCAAAGGTGCAGAACGCCTTTTCGCGGTAACGCCCTGTGACGAAGACAACACCAACCGCGCAGCATCTCGAGTTTGTCAAAGAGAAGAAGGCGTCGAGTTGGAGGTTCCGCTGAAACAGAGCCACATCCAAAGGAGTTCTGAAGTTTGTTTCTTGTACAAACAGGAAGTCAATCCCTTGCGTACGTGCATACAATATAATTTCCCTCTGCTTATTACTGTCTCAAAAATCGCGGACGTTCCAAGTTGCAATGTTGAGAGAGGCATTTTGGTGCTATAGAAAAAAAAAGAAGCCACTTTGTCGCCGGAGCCATTAAACCAAGAATGCAGCACGGCCATCATCTGCCGATTTAGGCACAAGATTGGGCTAGAGGCGAAGAGCAGACGACACCACCAGTGTAAGCTGCGTCGCAGCAGAAAACGGAATAAAAAGAGCCAGAGGGATAGTGACGAAGTAAGCAGGAACAGACGACGCGAGCTGCGTCGCCGCAAAACAAAGGGGAGCCAGGAGGATTCTATGAAAAACAACAGCCACACCTGGCACGGAGGGCGCGAACAGTGTCCACGCAAACCTGGCGCAAACCATGGATGGAGCGAAAAGAATATTGAAACGAAAAGCACGTTCGGCACACAGGACGCGAACAGCGTCTGCTCACTCCAGGTGCGTCCGTAGCGCGCAAGCAACGCCCCCCCGCCCTGACGCCGCATGGCGCCGCGACGCCGGCAGCCTACTCGATTGTTTCACGGCCATCCGCGGAGGGGTCCCCCTTGGACGCGGCGTTCTTACCCAACCTCGGGGTCTTCGCCTTCGGCGGGGCGTCGCTGTCGCTGCTGCCCACTTCAAGCCCAGTCCGCCGCTGCCTCGCCTCACGAGTGGGGGAACCCTCACGGGAGTCGCGCTGCGGCTCGTCTCCTTGACGACGACGCGAGCGAGACCTCGGCTCGCGGCCCATGTCGCGACCTAAGGCCCGCGCACCCGAATCGCGACCAGCCCCGTCTCCGCGGCGAGCGCGAGCGAGATCTCCGCTCGCGGCCAGACGCCCTTGTGGGGCACAACTCGCTCGGGGGAAGGGTCTGACGACGCGCGGCCGTCAACTTCAGGCAGGGCATAGTGCCCGCGGCTCACGATGGGCTTGTCATCCCTGGCCGGGGCTTGCGTAAGCGCTCCCAAATCCTGTGCCGTGACAGGGGCCAGCACGTTGGCCGGCGCGTCGGAGATGGGGCGGCTTGTCTCCTCTTGCTCAGAAGGCGCCAGAGACGCGTCTTCTAAAGTAGCCACGAGCGGCCAGTGCTGGGCGCTCGATAGGCTTGCGGGTGTCGTAAGGGACGCCGATCGCGTAGGGCCCGTCTCGGTATCAGTTGTGTCTGCGCCAGAGGACGCCGACGCCGAAGCAACGGAGGCAGACGCACCGCGCGTCTCTTCCTTGACACCTGAAGACGCCGCACTGGTGCTTGCGCTCGAGTCTGATTCCCCGTCGCGACGCCAAGAGAGGGGGCCCTTTGCGGTCGCGCGGGGCGCCGACTTAGGCGTGAGGACCTGAAGGCGCGAAGGGGATCCACCCGACCTCGGCGAGGGGGCGCCGGATGACTGGCTAAGTGCTGCGTTGGCGACCGTCAGCACCGACGAACCGCGGGCAGCGGCCGCGTAGGAGCGCCTGCGGAAACACTCTCGCGTCCCGTGACGGCCCCCGCAACGCGAGCACTCGGCTGTGCAGCCCTCTGTGTCGTGACCGAAGAGGCCACAACGCTTGCAAAACTCGGCCGTGCACACGGTCGTCATGTGCCCGACCTCGCCGCAGCGCGCGCGAACCCGACGCATGCATCTATATATGCACATTACTTTGTGCCCCGCAATAGTTATGAAGTTGGGAACAGGGCGACGCATCTCAATTTTCACGAGACGCTCCCCGTTCAACTTGGTCTGGCGAGTGGCTAAGGTGGCGAACGAAATGCCCTTCACCTTACCAAACTGGGCTAAGGCATTACTGAGGGTCTCATCCGGCAGAAAACCGGGGTAGCGGTAGACGTTCACATACGTAACCGGCGGCCCGACGGCTACTACCGGCACGTTCACTCCGTTAACCCTAAAGCCCTCTGCAACCATAAGCTTCGTCGCCTGACTAGCGTTGCGGGTGCAAACAAGAAATTTTGATCCCCCCATGTGTTGGAGCATCAATACACTATCATCTCCGGCTGTTTCCTCTACTGCGTCTATTAAATCGTCCACAGAAACGTCGCCTTCGGGCGCTGAAAACGTAAAACAATTCTCCCTCACCGGGAGTTCAAATGGCGTGGCCATACTGGTAGGTAGATTCCGCAAGTCGCCGGGTCGGGCGAGGCTTGAGGACGACTCGTTACGTGCAGACGAGCTGCACACTGGTAGAACGCGGCTCAGCCGAGACGGGGGCCGCGAAGTACTTGGTAGTGGTCGGTGGACCGCAGCGGGGCTCCGGGAGGGCAGGCGTGGGCCGGGGACCTTACACCACCAGGCATGGGGCGAGCGGGCACCAGGCAGGAGCCGGGAACCCGAGACGGCAGGCGGGCACGCGGAGCGGCGCTGCCACAGGAACGACCACTTGCACGGACTTCACAGGAACCGGGGGCAACGCCGTGACGTGACCCCGAGTCTCGCAGAGTAACTCGTAGAAAACAGCTAGCCCGACACTTTGATCTTAGCCAAAAGGCCGAGAAGCGATGCAATTTAATTTTACGTAATTAAAATCCATTCTTTCACACCTCGTATTTAGTTCTGGCCAAAAGCCGGGCAAACAGTAGCAAAGCAATTCCGACGTCCACCCATGCAAAACCAGAATTGTGCACTGACAGCGGCAGCGCTGGCTTCACTGCATTGCTTTTATGCCTAGTCCGTTTGAAGTTTCTTGTTTCGCTTACAAACATGTTAAAACTGAAACCTTCTTTTTCCCAGAGGTCGAAGCCACGTGTGCTTGCTTGCATGCCTACTCTTGGATGCGCCCATGACATCACACCAAATGCTTGCCGGCGAACATTATCAGGCATGTCGCGAGGGATGCTGCAGCACTTGTTTTAAAAACTGATGCATAATGTACATGTCCAACTAGAGCACCAAAGCCTGGAAGGAAAAAAGAAAAAAAAATGACTGTGCAAAATGTGACTACGTCACCCATCCAACATGGCTTCTACGCTGGCTGCCCAAGCAACGCCTCTGCAACGACGCCCACAATCATCGGCAAAAAGGTGGTGCCTTTGGCTGCTTCAGTGCGCTCAACATATGCCTTGCAAGTTCCGACGTGGCAGAACACCGCACCGAAGGCGACGAAGGTCCTGCCGTGAAAGGCAGACCCGGGAATGCGTGCGAAACGTCTACCGCGTGGGTTGTGAAGCCGGTGAATGAAGGGTCATGTGGCAGAGGGTGACGGAACGTGAGTGTGCGACTTGCTGCTGCGATGTCGTTCAAGGGGCCGGCAGGTTCTGCCTGTCGTGGTCGAAAACGTCCGATTTTTGCCGATTCCGAGGGGTAGGAGTGCTATAGTGGCGTGTACGAGGCGCTGGTGCGGCGCTCCGTCGATCGTGCCGGACGGACATGAGGCGGCAGAAGGCGGTCGTTAAGTGGTCCCGGAAATCAGTGGAGAAGTACTTGCCTGCTCTTTTGGTCGAAGGCTCGCGACAGATGGTCTTCGGGAGACGGGTGGTTGCACAAATGCGACCGTGCGTGAACATGCAGCCATATTCGTGGATTATTTCGCCCCATTTGTTAGCTTCATCACTGCGCTCGCTGGTGTTGCTTGTTTTTGTTGACCTTCGCTTGTGGCTCACACCCACTGTGGGGGATTGGCTGGTTTGTTGTTCTGCTTCTTCGACTTCTACATACTCTCGGCTTAGTGAAGCTGTGAGGAGTGACGAGTGGATACAGAGGCAAAGCGCGCCCGGGGCGTGATCTCGCGCGTCCTGGGTTCCACAGCGCTTCTGGTACGTGAGTGGTGCGTCCGTACGTCTAGTGCACACTTTTCTTGGAACTTCCAGCAACTGGCAATTCCATTCAGGTGATCGTGCGAGGATGTTTGTTGCAATTAACGAGAGCCAACGGTGGATGAGCTGGTATGAGATGGTGTTCAGAAATGTAGTGTGTGATCAACAAGGCGATGCCCGCCGTGGTGGTCTAGTGGCTGTAAGGTACTCGGCTGCTGACCCGCAGGTTGTGGGATCGAATCCCGGCCCCGGCGGCTGCATTTCCCTGTGCTCGGATTAGGATGCACGTTAAAGAACCCCAGATGGTCGAAATTTCCGGAGCCCTCCATTACGGCGTCTCTCATAATAATGTGGTGGTTTTGGGACGTCAAACCCCACATATCATATCGTCATCAAGGTGATGGCTGAGGGCGCCAACGAATTACAGCCACCGCTTGCAGAAGCTGGGACCCTGGTCAGTGGACATAGGAAATGCACATCGGGGCTTTGCCGGTTCACCATACAGCAGGTGTGTGCGGGGTGGGTCCTGTGGCGATCTTTGCGATTTTAATTTGTGATGGGGAATATATTGTGTAGATGCATAGACGTGGCGAGAGCACGCGTCTTCAGGTTCAGACGTCGCGTGAAGATGTGAAATAAAAATGCCTTCGCTTGTCACTGCAACTGTAAACAGAAACACCAACCCCCATTATCTAGAGGCTTTTTTATTTTTCGTTTCGAAACGGGTGAATTAGAAAAGCGGAAATAGCTTGGCACATACATACACTTCTACACACATACATACACATCGCACATGCATACACATCGTATACACACTTCTAGCTTTCCTCCGAAACAGTAATAATAAATTACTCAATAGTTTTATTAATATGAGTAGGAATATTTTTAAAAAATAAAAAACTTGAGTATGTACGTGTGAACATAACAAAAAAAAAGAAGAGGCCCTCCAATTATGAAATTTCCACAGAAACATTTATTTTCCCAGAGCAATCGTAAGTGTAAACACAGCTAGCGCACTCCCCGCACGCGAATACCGCGTCAGCCGGGGCGGCGTGCCGCCACCGTCTCGGACACTCGCCGCACCCACGCCGTTTACCCCGATATCATTGGTAAATCCGAACACTCCTTCTATCATTGAATGTATTGTCGAACTCACCCCCGCAGGGGTGAGTGGGCCGATCCCGGAGGTAGTGCAATACCGGGCCAAACCGTGGCGGAGGTGAAGCAAGCTTCAAGCACTCCGCCGCATCACAAAAATAAGTTTAATATTTATAGTTTAAACAGGTGTGCCTCTTGAACACACTTTGATGGCTCCTGCAACATATCTGCCACCGTGGCAGTGGCAGCTTATAGACTGTGATGTTTCTTTTGTTGATGTCACAAAGCACGCACCACTTGCACACATACATACATACTTTTTAGAACTACAATATAAATACACATGCCCTGAGTTCTTTACTGATGCGTCAAAGTCAAACACTTCTGTGTCATATGCAGCAATAGGCCAATCCTTTTCTGAGGCCGGCGTTCTTCATCCTAATGCAAGCATTTTCACAGGAGAAGCTTACCCAATACTGGCGGTCGTAAAACACATTAAACAGATAAAATTACAGAATGCGGTAATATACACAGACTCCCTAAGCGTGGTCAAAGCCCTGAAAACTCCTAAAAAACACAAGAACCCCGTGCTGGTGTCACTCTACTCACTTCTGTGCACACTCTACACATCAAAACAGCATGTCGTTGTCTGCTGGGTTCCAGGGCACCGTGAAATACAAGGAAACGTTTTGGCCGACAATCTGGCTGCTTGCGCCAATGTCACTACTGCCAATGCACCAACACCAGTCCCTGCACTTGACTTAAAACCTTTTATAAAACGAAAGCTCAGGGAGTATTGGCAGAAGATGTGGGATAAACACACAGATAATAAACTCCATGCTATTAAGCCGCAACTAGGTTATTGGCCGCCACTATCAAAATCATGACACACGGAAGTAATACTAACAAGGCTTAGGACTGGACACACACATTCTACACATTCATTTCTTCTGTCTACCGGTGATCCGCCATATTGTGAGAGATGTGGAGAGCCCCTTACGGTTCTCCACATTCTTGTCCAGTGCAATGAGCTAGATGCTGTAAGAAAAAAGCACTTTTTACTGCCCTACCGACAGCAGCTCCCTCTACACCCTGGGATGCTCATCGGTAGGGATCCGCTTTTTAAACTGCAAACACTTTTTTACGTTTTTAAAAGAAGTGCAAAGCTTTCACCCGATATTTCGAGGTCATCCGTAGCACGACCTCTATAGAGTGGTCGTGGCTGCGGTGACTATATCTTCATCATGGTTTTATTATCATGACATCTTGCCATCAGCTATCACCATACATATGTCACGCCACTGTCATGATTTTATTACTTTCATGTTTTAACCCGCGTTAGAGCGAGGAATTTTAAGGCCCCTTTACAGCCACGCACCATATCATTGTTCATATCTGTAGTCAATTGAAATGGCGCTCTTTGGCCATCAATTGGCCCTTGCGCCACTAAAAACTACTCATCATCATCAACAAAAAGGCTAAAAATTGTTAGTGGTGTGTGACATCCCCGCAAACACGGACTGAACCCCGCTCCTTTCGAGATGTGTGCGCTCGTTTCTCAAACCCACGCATAAAGGGCATTCCAGAGTCAAGTACCAGAAGGATTATGTCTACTATTCTCACGGGCTCCCCCACGCAAAGTCGTGGACCGGGCGGCGCCTTGTCGTCTACAGACGGTGTGACAGAGTACAATAATCGGCGCGCACCTTTCAGATCTGTGGCATGGGGGAGCAGCAGAACACCTTTTGTTGGTTCGGGAAAAGCGACCTTTGCGGCAAGCGCCTGTGCCGGGTCCATTACGCCTTTCGTCAGTCTCCGTGGCGCCAGGGCTCTTACTGTGTTCTGCGCGGATGGCCGCCTGCGACGGTGAACGACGAGGAAGCGGCGGCTACGGAGAATTTCGTGGGAGACACCGAGCTGCATAGAAACGTTGAAACTTGGTCTGGACATCGGCTCGCCAAGTACCGAAAACATCGGGACCATCGTTCGCCCGTAATTAAAGTGTCATCGGACGACTCGCCCCTCACTCTCCCTGAGGCTCGAGTTTGTACCTCGTTACTTGCTCGGCTTTGTTTGGGAGAGGGTTTTCTACTGGTGTAGGCCGCGGGGCGGCTGCCGAAGAGGATACACTCGAACTGAGAAAAGATATGCCGCGTGGAGTGGCGGACTGGTTTTGGTGCCCCGGTAGGGCGGAGTCGGGTCCTACAAAAAGGGGACTACGAGACGAGCTTGAGGGTCGGAGATACGATGTGAAGAGTCAGAAGTACGATGCGAAGAGAGCCAGAGAGATACGATGCGAAGGAAGAGTCCGAGAGATACGATGTGAAGAGTCGAAGGGAGTCAGAGAGATGATGCGATGAGCTCGAAATGGTAGAGAAGCTAAGATGGAAACCACTAAGAGGGACGACGTAGGCGACGATGACGAAGACGATGAAGACGGCGACGGAAGGAGACAGATCAGACCGCGACGGAAAGAACCAGCCTTCGGCCCCGATTTGAACAACCAGCTCCGAGGCCCCCGTCAACATGGACCTTTCGTGAGACGGACTTTATGCACCTTATTTAGAGTAACTTTGCGGGAAGGGAGGTGGCGAATTGAGACATTGCGCGGTTTTGTTAATTTATGACTTTATCATTTGTATCGTCGTGTGTTTACTTTGTATTGAGGCACCT
The DNA here is from genome assembly GCF_043290135.1 of Rhipicephalus microplus. Lineage (NCBI taxonomy): Eukaryota > Metazoa > Arthropoda > Arachnida > Ixodida > Ixodidae > Rhipicephalus > Rhipicephalus microplus. Next base: position 85,915,173 of record NC_134705.1, on the reverse strand, counting down.
TTGTATTGGCACCGTTATTTCCCTTATGTATCCGGCGTCGCATGTCGCAAATGTCCAAATCATGTGTTATAATTTATTGTAGTGGTTGATGTACGCGGTATACGATGTTTTAAGTTAGTATTAAATTTAATGAATCAGTAAACAGAAACAAGTCGTAGCGTCTCTTACTTCCCGGCCCCAGCACGAATCCCTGTATGTGAGAAATGATTGAGACACGTAGCCAAGAGGGAACCGGTAGGAAAAGGGTTGAGTGTTCTTCCCTCTCTTTGGCGATCGGTGGCGTAGCGGGGGACGTCTCAGGTGTTAGTATGGATAAAAGTGTATAACAATAAAAAAGGGGGTATTGCTTCTCGAATAAAAACACAACTAGTTACAACACGCCTATATGGCCACGGTAAATGTCCGTAGAGGCGGCGATCGTGTCTGACACGCAAAGTCTTTTCATAGTCCGCAGGTAGCTCTTGGAGCAAAACCTGCGGCAGACACGATCGTTGGCCGGATCCCACGAGCCGAGGCAACCAACGATCATGGCGTCGACGGAGACGCGCTGGAACCGCTGGAGGAGATGACGCTTTAGAGGGGCGTACTTCTCCTCCTTGACCCCTCCAAGCCTCCTGGAACGCCTGCATGCAGTTGTCGAAGGGACAGCAGACGTCCAGGATCAGGGCTTCCTCACCACGGGCCAGCACGAGGTCGGGTCGCAAGCCGGGGACGCCGACCTGCTGGTTCTCCCCGATGACAGTGAATCGCTCCAGAACCGCCTTCTTGAGGCGCGCAACGATGGCGTTGTGGCGCTCCGTCATGGCCCCGCTCTGCCGCATGCAGCGGCAGAGAACGTGCGGCAGGGTCTCCTCCCCGTACCCGCAGCGTCGGCACCTCTTGTCAGCTGCGGGCAACCACGTTCTTGTGCCGTTCAGGGGGAGGATATTCAGCCGGGCTCAGTGGATGAAGCGCCACTCCTTGAAGCGAGTGTAGCGGCCGGACCTCATGAAGTGGAAACTGGCGGGGTCCGCCGCTACACACGCCATCGCCTTGCCCTGGGACGGCTTCTCCTGGAGAGAATGGTCCCGGTCCTGGTTGAAGATGGCCCGAAGGATCTTGATCAGCTTGTTGCGGTTCCGCGCTGACACCGTGGCCTCTCCGCAGGTAATGCAGGCACCCTGGTCCAGAAGCTCCCAGGCGACGGGAGGCTTTGCGTGCCTCCGTCCAGACAGACTGCAGCTGGGTCGCAATCTGCCGGAAGTCGCCCTCCGTTTCGCCTGAGAGGTAGGCCTCGGTGTCGTCCATGTCCGCTGGTCGCCTCAGCCGCCTCGACACCACCCGGTTGAGCTTCTCCCTCGCTCGCTCCCGGATCTCCAGATCAGTCGACGACAGGAGCTTGAAGGCCCCGTCCACTCGGCAGATGTCGCTGAGCTCCGCCGCAAGAGGGATTCCTGCAGTGCGGGCATGTGCGCTCCCGTACACATACTCATTTGACGCTCTGGCCGGCACGTACAGGGTCTTCTTGATCAGCGAGTGAAGCTCCTCGTCCAAGCGATGCCACTCTCCTTTGCTGGCAAGGCCCACCCGCATGGCCAAGTTGAGGGCTGGATACAAAAATGTTTTAATAGAATCCAGCCTCTGCCATGGGGTGAGCATGGAGGAGAGCAGCCGTCTGCCGAGATGGATGGCCTCGTCGACCGTCGTCTGGTCCGGTAGCACCCGAAACCCCACAGGAGGCCCCAGGAACCGGTGCCCCTCGAAGTCCGCCAGTGCCGGGACCGGGACGCTCCCCACAGTGAAAGTGGTGGGCCGTGTTCCCACCGGGTAGCGCCCGGACAGGTCGAGGGTGCGGCACTTGGCAGGCTTCAGTCGCAGCCCGAGCGGGTCCGAAAGGGCAGTCACCACGTTGAGGCGGCGCTGCAAGGTGGCGGGATCCCCGGCGAGCAGCGTCAGATCATCGGCGTAGGCAAGGATGTTGTGTTGCCTATCGCCTCCCTGCACCGCTCTGATGATGGGGTCCACCACCAGGTTGAACAGCAGGCCGCTCGCACCGCTCTGATGATGGGGTCCACCACCAGGTTGAACAGCAGGCCGCTCAGGGGACAGCCTTGGCGTAGGCCCGCTCCAATAGCGATGGGCTCCGTGGTGCCGTCAACTGCCACGACGCAGGTGGTGTTGGCGCGGTAGAGTTCCTCTACGATCTCCGCGAAGGGCTCCCTCGCGCCGGCGCCGCGGACAGCGTCGACGAGGGCCTCATGGGCGACCGAGCCGAAGGCGTTGGCAAAATCGAGGAACCCCACGCACAGCTCCCCACCTCCCGTCCTGGCGTCGTCCAGGCGTCCCTGCAGCACGAAGTTGTGTTCAAACACCCCATCGTGCGGCAAGAAGCCCTTCTGACACCTGGACAGTACCGCATGGTCGCCCAACCACCGCTGCAGCCGGGTGGTGAGACACCCAGCATACAGTTTGGCGATCGTTCGACCAAGGGCAATGGGTCACCAGTTTGTGGGGTCCTCGCGGTCGCCCTTCTTGTGAATGAGGATCGTCCTCGTCGACTTCCAGCTCCGGGGTGTGCAGCGGTATTGGTGGCAGACGTTGAATACCGCTGCAAGGTACCGCCCTTCAGGATCCACCTGCCTCCAGTGGTGGTAAGTTAGGCCGTCCTCTCCCGGAGCTGTACTCTCGCACCTTCGGAGCTTGGCTGCGACCTCTTCGTCCAAGAAGGGGCAGAGGTCCAGTTCCTCGTTGGTAGGGGCTCGCGTCTTGAGGATTGTCGTGTCCGCTGCTGCCGGGGACCAGAGGCCGGTGTAGTAGCCGTGAAGCGTGCCTGGGTCAATGGGGCAGAGCTGCGAAAGGCCCTCCGCAATCAGCCGGACGGCCCGGCGCTGGTTCCTCCTGTAAAGAGCCTGTATCTGGGAGGGGTTATCGGGGTTAATCTCGCGCCGAGATGGTGTTTGGCGCGAGTCCCGATTGGGCAGCCTCAGGTGGTCAGTAATGATTTTATTGATATTTCATGGGGCCATAGGTGAATGAGTCCGACTTTTAGACATGACTTGCGCCAAAGAGTTCTCGCGACGAGGTTAACGGCGTTGTCGTGGCACAACGCGGGCGAAAAAGGCGCCTGTCACGTAACAATGAAAAACATCGCAAGGCAAGACAGAAATTGCTTAGGGGCAAACACGCACACCCATGTTAGCTTTGCATGCACAGTCACATGTGGATGCGAGGCAGTTAGTGACTTTGACGTAAGTGTTCTTGGTAAATTTTGCGAGATGCAGCAATTACCTCACTTACACAAAGCTTTTTAAAGAGGCGCAAATAGGGGCGCGAACAAATGCGACGTAGTACACGATCGTTCGCAGAGTCCCATGCACCGAGGACACCCACGATGACGGCGTGGACGGTGACCCGCTGATACCGGCGCCGGAGAAACGCCGCCACCGGCTCGTAATGAGCCATCTTGGCGTTACGGCCGTTCTCAAAGGCGTCCGGCGTGTTCTCGAACGGGCACGTGATGTCGATGACGATAGCCTCTTTGCCACGCACCAGGACGAGATCCAGACGCAGGCCCGTGTCTCCGACGGCCTGTTCTCAAAGGCCACCGTGAACTCGTGGGAGGCGGCGGTCCGGAAGCGGTCGACGATGGCGTTGTGGCGGACCCGGTAGAGCGCACTGCGAGGCATGCAGTGGCATACCACATGCGGCAGTGTCTCCCTCAGGTACCTGCAGACGCGGCACCGCTGGTTCCTGTCCGGTGCGCCCCACATGCGAGGGCCGTTGAGGGGCAGGAGATTGAGGCGGGCCCTATGCACGAATCGCCAGTCCGCGAAGGAGGTGAAGGCGCCCGTCCGCATGAAGTGGGAGCTGGCGCGATCAGCCGCCACGCAGGCCAGCACCTTTCCCTGGTTGGGGAGGTTGTGCAGGGCCGGTCCCGTTCAGTGGCCAGCACTTCTCGTAGCGTGCACATTACGCGGCACCGGTGCTGTGGGGTGATCGTTGCGTCGCTGCAGGTGAGCCGGACGCCGCCAGGATCCAGGGTCCAGGCGACGTAGCGGCGTGACGCTTTGCGGGCGTTTGTCCAGACGGATCGCAGCTGGGTGGCCGGGACCCGGAATCCGTCTCCAAGCGACCCCCCGAGGTAGGACTCCAGCTCAAAGCGGGTGACCTCCCAGCCGAGGCGGGCAGTGGCGGTTGCAAAGGCGTCGTCCAAGGCCATCTGCCGCAGCTCGGTGTCGGGGGATGTCAAAAGATTGAAGGCGGAGTTGAAGGTAGAGGCGCTAAGCTCCGCCACAACGGGGATCCCGACGGCACCACCGGAGGCGGATCCGTATAAGTAGTTTGTCGCCGCATTGGTGGGAAGGTAAAGCGTCCGCTTTACCAGCGGCCGAATGGCGTCGTCCAATCGGCGCCAGTCCGTCGTAGACAAGACGCCGCATCGCACCGGGAAGTTGAGCGCCGGGTAGACGAAGGTCTGGAGGGCATCCAGACGCTGCCACGGCGCCAACATTGACGACATGATCGCCTTGGGCTTGGGCGAGGACGGTCTCGATGACGGAACCGGAGCCGGAGGGGATCCGAAAACCAATCGGACGTCCCAGGTACCGCTGCGGCTCGAAGTCGCGCAGCACCGAGATGGGGACGCCCGAGACTCGGATATCCGTCTGGCGCATCCCCACAGGTGTGATCCGACCATGTGGAAAGACGCGCACTCGGACGGGTTCAAGGACAGGCCCAGGGACGCGGCGAGGGTCTCGATCCGGTCGTTGCGCTGCTGGAGTCTGCGCGGGGTCGAGGCCAGGGGAGTCACGTCGTCCGCGTAGGCCAGGATCTTGTGGTCGGAAGCACCACCCTAGACTGCGCGCACGACTGGGTCGATCACTAAGTTGAATAAAATTCCACTCAGTGGGCAACCCTGACGTCGCCCTGCCAGGACCGGGATCGGCTCGGTAGTTCCCTCGGCCGCCAGGATACAGGTGCTGTTGTCGCGGTATAAGTCGCCGATCAACTCCGTAAACACGGAGCCGGCGCCAGCACCTTGCAGGGCGTCGAGCAAAGCCTGGTGCGGGACTGAGCCGAACCCATTGTGGAAATCCAACAGCGCCGCACACAGGTCGGGGCCTCCCGATCGGGCGATGTTGAGCCTGCGCTGTAGTATATAATTAAGTTCGAACACGCCGTCGTGCGGAAGGAAGCCCTTCTGGCACTTCGACAATACGGCGTGTTCGATCATCCAGGCCTGTAGCCGGGCTGCAAGGCACTTAGCATAAAGCTTCGCTGCCGTGCAGCCGAGGCCTATGGGCCGCCAATTCGATGGGACTTGCGGATCCCCCTCTTGAAGATGAGGACGGTCCGCGTCGTCCTCCAGGAGTCCGGCCTTCGGCGGTGGTGGAGGCAGGCGGTGAACGCCGTCGGGAACCGTGCTTCCGGGTCGACCGTTCGCCAGTGGTGATAATTGATTGATTGATATGTGGGGTTTAACGTCCCAAAACCACTATATGATTATGAGAGACGCCGTAGTGGAGGGCTCCGGAAATTTAGACCACCTGGGGTTCTTTAACGTGCACCCAAATCTGAGCACACGGGCCTACAACATTTCCGCCTCCATCGGAAATGCAGCCGCCGCAGCCGGGATTCGAACCCGCGCCCTGCGGGTCACCAGTGGTGATAGGTTAGACGGTCTGCCCCGGGAGCCGTGCTCTGACTTGCGCAGGCGCCCGCACACCTCGTCTGTCGAAAAGTTCGACGTGTCGACGCCCGCCGGAGCCGGATCGCGTTCGAGAAGCAGGGTAGAGTCGGCTTGATGGGCCGACCACGTGTGCCCCCAGTGATCCTGTAGGTCTTGCAGCGGGATGGCGCACGTCTGTGGCGGTCCCTCCAGGATCAGTCGTACAGTGCGTCGACGGTTGCGGCGGTACAGCCGCTGTATGTCGACCGCGTTCGAAGGGTCGGGCTGGCGGCGTTGGCGACCAGGACGCACCGGTGGGAGACGCACCGCCTCGACAGCCAAGGCGACGGCCCGCGTCCATGCTTCCTCGCATTGGGCCCATGACTCGTCGGTGGGCGGGTCCCGCAACAAGGAGCGGAGCAGGCGTGCCTGGTCCTCGAGGAGGCGCGTGTGGTCCGGTGGCATCTGGAGCGCTGCGGAGTCGGTCTCGGGATGTTCCGGTACTTCGTCGGGATCCGCCGCGGCCTCGTCCACGGACGCGGGTGGCGACGGGGAGGAGGCCGGAGATACCGGGGACCCGGGCAGAACGACCGGGGACGACCCGGCATCGAGCGGCGGCGAGGACACCGCGACGTCGCAAGAGATCGTGTTGTCGTCGAGTAGAAACGCGGCATACGACGACGAGGGCCCGAAGACGTACGGAACCAGGGCTTGCCTGGCGGACGACGAGGGTCTTGGCGACGCAGGATCCAGCGACTGTGGTGACCCGAGAACGGGCGAGTCCACGGGAATGCCGGCGGGCGTCGGGACCCCGATGTGCGGCGTAGGTGAGGACGTGCCTCCGGCGTCGCACAAGGGCTGCACGGAGGGGGCCGGGCTTGCGGCAGGAGATGGTGTCGGCGAACCGGGGACGGAGGCCGAGCCCACGGACGTCGACGAACCGCTGGACGACAGGTACACGAAGGCAGACGGTTCGGCGATCGACGCGGGCGAAGAGGCCCCCGACCCGGCGGCCGGAGACGACGAGGGCCACACCGAAGGTGCGGCATCAGAGGGCGATAAGCCCCTGAGGCGTCGCGAAGCCCGGGGTGCTGCTGGCGGCGACGAAGAGCCCGACGCGGACGATGACGTGTCGGAAGATGACGTGCTGACATGGCGCACATGCCGGGCAGGCGCGCACTCGCGAGCGGCGCCGGACGGCCCAGCCTGGTCGACGTGGCATCGCAGGTGGTTGGCCAGGCCGCGCTTGGTCGTAAACGTTGCGTCGCACACGCCAAAGCGACGGGGAGGCGTCTCCGTCGATGGCACGAGCGTGGCCCTCGCCAGGCAGTGGTGGTACGAGGGCCGGAACGTGAGCGGCGAGTCGCACACCGAGCACACATAGATTCGCTCGTTCACACGAACGCCGTGTTCGAATTCTGCGTGGCGGCGCACCGTCTGCGCGCGAGACGTCCAAACGGCCCCGCTGTACTTCATGCTGCAGTTGTCGACCGGGCACTGCAGCTCCGCCGGGGCCGGGAGATAAACCCACAGAACGTCGCCATCCAGGGTCGGCTGGCGTGGTTGCACCGGGGCAGAAGGGCGTGAGGACGCCGGTGCTTCGGAACCAGCCGGTCCCGACGAGGGTGACGCAGTCGACGCCGGCGATGAGGGGCCCGCCGCGGAAGAACCAGGAGTCCCGCGCCGAGGTCGCTGATGAGGGGGAGGTGCCAGGGAGCCAGTAGGGGCAGCAGCGTGGCGCCGCCTGCAAGACGACCCCTCGTGGAACTCGGGCGGGCAGGATCCATGACGGCGGGCAGCAGGACCGGACGGAAGCAGCAAGGCCGGGCAGGACCAGGTGGGCCGGGCGATGGGCGACGACGGCGATGCGGTCACGACGGTGACCGTGGCCCGATGACGTCGTCAGCAGGCGGTGACGACCGGGCCGGGCATGCAGCAGGCGCCAGGCGAAGAGCCAAGCAAAGAAACGATTCGTTGACTCACACTGACCGCCGTCCAGCATCCGGGGGTCGCCAGGGCCAGCCAGGACGTCCAAAGCCTCCAGGGTCAGCAGGTCCACACGTCCAAGGTCCAGGAAGGGAAGCGCCACCGGTCAGCAGCAGCAGCAGGTTCCCCTCCGCAAGGGCAGGCGTAGCCACGTCGCCTTCCCGGGGTGGCCGAGTCCCCGGGAGGGAACGCCTCTCGACCGTAGGCCAGCGGATCAAAGTGGGTCAGCTTAATTAAGCTGATAAGAACACTTTTATTCAATATTACATACACAATAACATCATAATGGTTAGAAAAACTTCAAACAGAAAACTTGATATAAGTGTAAAAGTTAAAATCCGGTAACGAAAGGGTTAAAAACTGTAAGTACAAATAGGTTAAAAACGGTAAAACTGTAAAGGTGTATAAGTCTAAAAACATGAAAAAATCGCTACTGTAAAAACTTGGCTATATACAATGTCACTGCACTCCAATGTGGCGGCGGTAAATGTCCGTGGAAGCCGCGATCGTGTCACTTACGCACAAGCGTTTCATTGTTTGCAGATAGTTCTTAGAACACAGTCTGCGGGTGACACGACCCCGCAGGGGCGCCTGCGCAAGTAGGCGTTTGGTGTGTAACGACACCACGGACCCGAGCTAACGGGGGAGTTTTGACTCCCTCCCACGCCTAGCCGTGCGTGGCTTTGCCGTGTCCGGGGAAAAGGGGATCCTGGGGGTTGAGCCGACGCTGGGTGATTGGACCTTTAAGGCCCCCCGGCAGAGGCAACACACCCCTTTGGCCCCGGCTTCACGTAGACAGCACCCCTGGGCTGACCCACCCAGGGGAAATTGGCAGTCGCCTTTTCCTATCTCCCTCTCCCTACATCTTCGTCTTTATCTCTTACTATTTATCTGTCCTGTCTTCTACTCTCTTCTGTTTACTTCCAAACTTCCTGGCGGCGAGGGTTAACCCTGTGCAAATAGCCTACCTTGGTCTAGGCGCATTGGGTTATAGTTGCGTTGTACGGCTGGCGTCTGCAGGTTTTAGCATCCACAAACTTGTAGCGTCCCCTTGTTGGGCTCCGTGGTGGGTGGCCGCCAACGCTTCTGAAGAAAATTAAACTGGCATGCATAAAGCATTTCCCCTATTAAGTGATCGTACCGTCTTAAAGCGTGTACGCACCGAAGACTTAGGCTTTTTCAACCGATCAAGTGAAAACTTCCCCCATTTTCATGTTATACATAGTGAAATAAGCAGCAAGCAAGCCAGAACCGTATCACCCTTTGTAGTAGCCAGATGTCTCACAGAAACTCTTGGAGCCGGGTACAAAGTTACCAAAATGGCCAGCGGAGACCTCCTCCTTGAAGTCCGAGGAAAAGAACAGTTCGAAAAGCTACAGAATCTTTCAACTTTTGGTGACACTCCCATCACTGTAACGCCACACAGATCCATGAGCACAACCCGTGGAGTAGTATCTGATGCTGATTTGCTCAGCTTGACTGAAGAGGAACTTCTGGAGGTGTGGAAGAGTCAGAATGTGACCAATGTACAAAGGATCACCATTAGAAGAGACAACAAGGCAACACCAACAAAACACCTAATACTCACGTTCGCTTCAGGTAATCTCCCAGAAAGTATTCAAGCAGGCTACACAAAGACGTCGATCAGACCATACATACCTAACCCACGTCGTTGTTTTAAATGCCAGAAGTATGGCCATGGCTCACAAAGCTGTCGTGGTCACCAAACTTGTGCACAATGTGGAGTGTCAGGCCACAATTCTGACAATTGCGAAGAACCATCACACTGTGTGAACTGTGGTGGAAATCATGCCGCATACTCACGGTCTTGCTCATTTTGGAAAAAAGAAAAGGAAATCATCACATTGAAAATTAAAGAAAATATCACATTCAAGGAAGCAAGACGAAGAGTGTCGCCATTTTATGGCGCTACATATGCTGATGCGGCGCGTCAGGGGGCAACGCCGCTCCAGCCCTCGCCACTCCTTCGGCCAGCGCAGAGCGAGCCGACGGCTGTGGCACCTGCCCCCAAGGCGGCAGTAGTTCAGGCTACTCCGCCTCCTAGCGAATTGAGGCCGGAGACTCCAGGGTCCTCTGGTCTCAAGGCCTCCCCTCACCAGGCGAGGCCTAAAATCCGAACCACGAGCTCGCATGTGCGGGCACCCAGTGCCTCTGAGGAGGCAATGGATACAACGGTACTCTTGGTACCAAAAGAGCGGGGCGCCTCCTTGGAGCGCGCCAAAAAAAATAAAAAACCAATAACGGGGCCGGACAACCGTCCTGCCACCTGAATTAATGAGCTCACTCCAATACAGGATACTCATTGTACACACAGCAGCATCTCTCTTGTTTAAATATGCAGACAGAAATATTACAGTGGAACATCCGAGGCCTTCTTCGAAACCTCGATGACTTACAAGAACTCCTCCATGAACACAATCCAAGAGTGCTGTGTGTACAGGAGACACACCTAAAACGAACTAACACAAACTTTTTACGTAACTATATAATCTTCCGAAAGGATAGAGATGATGCCATGCTACCATCCGGTGGTGTAGCGGTTATAGTAAGTCAAGGTATAGCATGCACACAATTACCCTTTCAAACTTCCCTCGAGGCGGTGGCTGTCCGAGCAGTTATTCTAAACAAACTTGTCACTGTTTGCTCTTTGTACATACCTCCGCACCACCGTCTCGAAAAACTTCAATTCCAGTCTTTAATCGACGAACTACCTGAACCTTATCTGGTCCTGAACGCACATAATGGTCTGTGGGGTAACTCTCGCTGTGATGCACGAGGTCGTCTCATTGAACAATTCCTCATTTCATCGGGTGCGTGTCTGTTGAACAGGAAAGAAGCAACATACTATAACCTTGCTAACAAAACTTACTCTTCCATAGACCTCAGTATCGCATCTCCTTCACTTGTACCATTACTTCATTGGAAAGTCATAAATAATCCATACGGAAGTGACCATTTCCCTTTAGTTTTGAGTACACCAATAATAAATGAATGTCCTCCACATGTTCCCAAATGGCTGGTAAACAAAGCCAACTGGGAACAATTTCAAAAGCTTACTCACCTGAATTGGACTGACATATGCGGGTTAGGCATAGATGAAGCTGTGCAGTATTTCACGGCTTTTCTTACTGACGCAGCAACCAAGTGCATTCCACAAACATCTGGACTGCCCGGCAAACGACACGTTCCGTGGTGGAACACTGAGTGTCAGAATGCTTGAAAGGAACAGAACAGGGCATGGAGGTTGCTGCGGAACTCGCCGACAGCGGAAAACCTTGAGAGCTTTAAGAAAATAAAATCTCGAGGCAGGAGAACGCGTCGGCAGGCCAGAAAAGACAGCTAGCACAAGTTTTTATCAGGAATAAATTCATATACGCAAAAGGCTAAAGTTTGGAACATCGTTCTTAGAGTAGCAGGAAGACAAGTACACTCACTCCTACTCGTAAACACACAGGGTGACAGCCTGGAAGATCAAGCGAACTTCCTTGGTGCACACTACAAGCAGGTGTCTAGCTCGTCACACTACACTGAAGCTTTCCAAAGATACAAAGCAAAAATAGAAAAGCAGAAACTAGAATACAAGTGCACAAATCACGAGGCATACAACCAACCTTTCAACTTAGCTGAGCTACAAACATCACTAAACACTTGCAGTAATTCCGCTCCAGGCTACGACCATGTCACATATGAAATGTTGAAAAACCTGCCGCTCAAAACACGAAAAACTTTACTCTCTCTATACAATGCTATCTGGCTTTCAGGCACCATCCCTGCTTCCTGGAAAGAGGCTATTGTTTCCCCTATTTTGAAACAGGGCAAGGACCCTTCTTTAGCTTCGAGTTATAGGCCTATTGCACTTACAAGCTGCTTGTGCAAAGTCTTCGAAAAAATGATAAACTGCCGACTTGTACACTTTCTTGAAACTATCAATTTGCTCGACCCATTTCAGTGCGGGTTTCGAGAGGGTAGATCCACCACCGACCATCTGGTGCGTATCGAGGCACAGATCCGAGACGCTTTCGTCCACAAACAATACTTCCTCTCAGTGTTTCTCGATATCGAAAAGGCCTACGACACAACATGGCGTTTTGGCATATTAATGGACTTGTCTCACCTAGGTGTGCGTGGTAGAATGCTTTCCATAATCGAGAGTTACTTGTCCAATCGGAAATTCCGTGTCCGTGTGGGCAGTATTCTCTCGCAAACATTTGTGCAAGAAATCGGAGTACCGCAAGGTGGTGTACTTAGTTGTACACTTTTCATTATTATAATGAATTCCTTGCACCTGTACATCCCCCGCAACATGTTCTATTCCACATATGTTGATGACGTCCAGCTTGGCTTTAAGTCATGTAACCTAGCAATGTGTGAGCGGCAGGTTCAGTTAGGTTTAAACAAGGTCTCCAAATGGGCAGAGGAAAACGGATTCCGGCTGAACCCAGGAAAAAGCACGTGTGTTTTGTTCTCTCGAAAGAGAGGCATGCACTCAGAACCCGACATTGAAGTGAACGTTCAACGTCTGTCTGTGAAGGCGGAGCATAAATTCTTAGGATTAATCTTGGGCAACAAGCTGACCTTCGTAGCGCACATCAAGTATCTAAAAACAAAATGTTTAAAAGCCATGAATGTTATAAAAGTGTTGTCACGTTCTATGTGGGGTTGTGACAGGCAATGTCTCATGAACCTGTATAGAAGCCTCATTCGCACCCGCTTAGATTATGGGGCCATTGTTTATCACTCTGCGACTCAAAGTGCTTTGAAGATGCTGGATCTCGTGCACCATTCGGGCATCCGCCTTTCTACGGGTGCTTTTCGCACCAGCCCCGTAGAAAGCCTTTACGTTGAGTCAAATGAGTGGTCGCTTCATCTGTAAAGAACTTACATGTCTTTTGTATATTTCCTTAAGGTGAAAGCAGACAAGGAGCACCCCTCATACTCTACAATTAATGATTTGTCGAGCTCCATTCTGTTTCAAAACAGGCCTTCAGTGAGGCAGCCCTTCTCAGTTCGTCTGAAGGGTCTAGCTGAGGACACTGGAGTAACACTCGAACACAGTTTCATGGCTCCTGTAGCATACCCGCCACCGTGGCAGTGGCAGACTATAGACTGCGATGTGTCTTTCCTAGAAGTTACTAAACATGCGCCTATTGCCCATATTCGAACATACTTCCTGGAACTTCAACACAAATACACACGTCCTGAGTTCTTCACAGATGCCTCCAAGACTAACTCCTCTGTGTCCTACGCTGTTGTTGGCCCTTCCTTTTCGAATGCTGGCCCTCTACACCCAGGCACAAGTATCTTCACAGCAGAAGCTCACGCGATCCTTGTGGCAGCTAAACACATCAAACAATTACAAATACAAAAAGCAGTAATTTATACAGACTCCCTCAGTGTGGTAACGGCTCTGCACAGTCTTGAAAAACAAAAAAACCCGGTCCTTGTCTCACTTTACTCCATTTTTTGCATACTCTACACACTCAACCAACATATTGTAGTGTGCTGGGTGCCAGGGCACCGTGAGATCCAAGGCAACGTGAGGGCGGATCAGCTCGCTGCATCCGTCCACAGAAACACTACCCCTACACCCATATCCATCCCGGTCCTTGATCTGAAGCCGTCTCTCAAACGAAACCTCAGGGACTACTGGCAGAGCAAATGGGATAAACACACACAAAACAAACTACACGTTATCAAGCCACACCTTGGCCACTGGCCACCAGTATCAAAATCTCGTCTAACAGAGGTAACACTAACAAGGCTCAGGATAGGACACACATACACGACACACACACATCTTTTGTCCGGTGGTGATCCACCATTGTGTGATAAATGTGGTGAGGCATTGACAGTTCTTCACGTTTTAATCCAATGTAAACAATTAGACACTCTAAGAAGACAACACTTTCCATTACCCTACCGACAACATATACCATTACACCCTGCAATGTTTGTCGGTAGGGAACCACTTTTCACCCATAAATCATTGCTAGCTTTTTCAGAGATGTCGGTTTTTACCATGTAATATACCCAGGCATTGCGTAGCGTGACCTCTCAAGAGAGGTTCTGCTGCAGTGACTAAAAAGCACTTGCTTCGCAGCCCTTGGACACAAGGACGCTGATGAGGCACTTGTGCTAGTTCCAAATATTTTTACATGTTTTTATTATCAAAACCTTTGTCACCCTTTTTACTATGCATATCATGCCACTGTCATGATCTTAATACATATGTTTTACCCGCATTTGAGGAATTTTAAGGCCCCTATACAGCCATGCAACATATCATTGTCCGCATCTCTACTCATCGAAATGGCGCTCTTTGGCCATCAATTGGCCCTTGCGCCACAAAGCACCACACATCATCAGCAACGGCTCGAGCGAGAGTATGAAGTGGGTGGGTCCAAGTGGGCATCCCTGACGAATGCCTCGCTCGTACATGAAGCTTGACGATGGGTCTCCATTCACGGCCACGTGACACGTCAGGTCGCTGTACAGCAGGGCGATGCTCTCCACGAAACGCGCGGGAAGACCGAATTGGCGCAGGACTTCCAGCATGTACTTGTGCCTGACTCGATCGAAGACCTTCGCTTGGTCAAGCGATACGAAGGCACCCGACAGAGATTTTGCAGTCAAGTACTCAAAAGCGTCCCGTGTGACAGTCAAGTTGGCGAAAATTGAGTGGCCTGGGACTGCGCAGGCCTGTTGTGCTGGGACTATGGCCTTGAGTAGAGGTTTAAGACGGTTGTTCAACAAGGAAGCCACAATCTTGTAATCTACATTCAGGAGGGTGACTAATCGCCAGCCCGACAGCTCCTCTTGCTGGGCGCCCTCCTTGAGGAGGACGACGATCCGCCCATTGCCAAAGGATGGTGGTTTCCCGTGACGGACAATCACCATGTTAACCATGAGTAGGAGGGCGCTCTCAAGTTCGTTCCAAAAGGTGGTGTAGAAGGAGGCTGTGAGTCCGTCCGTGCCAGGAGTGGAGTTCGGTGGCATGTTCGAGATGGCGGTCCTGATTGCCCAACATTTCAATTTCGTCCCTCTCCAAGCGCGCCAGGTTATGGCAGAGCTCTACGATTAGTTGATCCCCGTCTGGAGAACCTGGGAGGTCTGTATCCCGAAAGAGGGCGGCGAAGTAGTCCCGGAAAGTCCTGCCGATGTCATCTGGGTCAGTGGTGAAGGAGCTGTCGGGGCGCCGTACCCGCATAATGTGGACCCGGCCGTTCCCGGTCACCTCAATGGGGTCTATTCCAGTGCAGTTTTTCGGTGGCCTCCGCGCGCGTTGCTGGAGTAGCCGGCTATGTTCGGCCTCCAAAGCAGCGAGGTAGCCCCGTGTACAGTCCGTTAGGGTGTCCGCCCCCCTGATGATACGGATCCTACATAGGGTCTCATTCAGCCTGTCTGTGATCCTGCGCTTCTGGGCTTTGCCCTCATCCTAGAGAATAGTCTTCCACTCCGCTTTCAATGCTTCCCGTGATTCTGGGGTCACTTCTGAGACGTTTTCCACTGAGGCCTAAATGCGCTCTCTGATTCGCTGACGCTAACCTCGTTTAGAAGCAAAGCCGCGTCGAGCCGCCAGCCCTGGTTGGCACTGAGGGTTCCGGGGCAACACCTTATTGTGATGACGAGTGGAAGGTGGTCAGATCGGTTTGCGAGGATCGGTTAGCGATTTGCGAGGAGCGCGTTGGTACGAAAAGATCGCCGTGGACGTGAAGCCAAACATCCGTGAGAGATAGGTGCCTTAAGAGCCCCACGAGCTCCTTCGCATGGTATGTGGAAGCTCCGCGGCCCAGTTCCCTGACGTCTCTGTGCGAGTCTGTTACGCAATCGAAGTCTCCCAGGAAAATGTGTGGGAGTGGTTCTGAGAGCATCTGGTGTTCTTGGAAGAAGTTATTGGTGTACATTCTCGTCACTGGGGCGTAAACATTAACGAAGCGGCACCGCTTCCCATTAACGAATATGTCCAACATGAGAGTTCGGCCATGTGCAAAAAGCTTTCTGCCGGAAGCGACCCAAAATGAAAATGGCCCCAACCCCACAGGCCCTCGCATTCGTCAGGGAAAAAGAAGGCGTCAACCTGGAAGGTTTTCTTGAAGTTGGCTACGTTGAAGTTGGCTACCGAAAATTCGTCTCTTGAAGGAACAGCACATCGATCCCCAGAGATTCGGCAAACGCTGGGACACTTTCCTGTTTTGCTCTGTCCCGGAAGCCCCTGACATTCCAAGAAGCGATTTTAAGATGAGGCATAACCTAATAACGTTGGCGCTGGGAGGGAGGAAATGGGCCATGGCGTGATGGCAACAGAGCGCAATAGCTGAGAAGCGCATGCCTGTGACAGCCAAGAGCAGACGACTCAGCAGAAAACAGACTAAAGGGCGCCAGAAGGATTCTGTGAGGACCTACCCCAGGAGGGGTCCATGGAGAGAGGAAGATTCTGTGACAAACTACTCTAGGAGCAAAAGACAGGACCAGTGTGAGCTGCTTCCAGAAGAACACAGACTAAAGGGAGCCAGAAGGATTCTGTGAGGACCTACCCCAGGAGCAGTCCATGGAGTGAGGATTCTGTGACAAACCATGCCAAGAGCAGAGGATGCGACCAGCTCGGTAATCAACAACACAGTAATCACATCACAGCATATATACAAATAAAGTGGGTACATTGAGCATGTACAAATGCTTGTCTGTACGAGGCGCATACCAAAGGAGAGGAGGCCCACCGACGCGTTTACATTTAGACGGGGTGCTACATTCGGACGAAGTACAGCAAATGTGTGTTGAGTAATTACAAAGGTTAAACAGTAAAAGAAAGGGAAAGCGCAATGCGAATTGACGTCGGCATACATGTTAACATTTACAATCAACGAAAAGAAACGTGGCATATGTAAAATATGCCTTAACAAGAGAGTATGAGGGGGGTTAGTACGGCAAAATATTGGCGACTAACTTGCCATCCCTCAAAAAAGAGGAATTTCTTATGCCAGTTGCGGAGGAACAGCTCCTCTCCGCTGGCCTCCAGATGCCGAGAGAGCACTTCGCATACTAGTCGTCGTATTCGCGTCACAGCAGGGTATGCCGCTCTCACCGGCTTTCGCCGTGCTTCTGCGAGCGAGCGACGCTTCCAGACTACAAAGAGGGTGCAGGCAGTTACTAGTCTCGCAAAGGCACCCCTGTTGTGGTTATGCCCAGGCGGTAGGCGGATTCTAAAACAGTGGGCCACTATGCGCCAGTCAGGTCGCACAGCCGAACACACAAGCAGGGCGTGGCGTTGAGACTCAGGCTTTCGGCAGTTTGGACACCGCTCGTCAGGCACTATGCCTAACCTTTTTAATGTCTGCCTTGTGGGGAGAACCTCCCACGCTTTCTTCCAGATAGTCATGGATCTCGCTAGGCAGCATGCTTTGTAGTTGGGAGAGGTCGCGCTTGGCTTGCTCTGCCCGTTGTCTGTCTTCGTCACTCAACTGGCTTGCGGCGAGAATCTCAACTATGCGTGCAGGCTGGTCAGCGTCGGGGTCACAGTTCGGGACTTCGTGACTCAGCCTGCGTGACGTCGCTGCTGCAGCCTTATAAAAGGGAGAGAGCGATTCAGCATGTGGCCCGGACTGGTGGCCGCCCTCAAGTCAGCTGTTCGTTGGGCCACTCCAGTAGAGAAGCAGGCCTTTCGCGAAGTAATTGCCTGCATGCGCCAGCTTACGTGCCGTCTTCAACGCGAGCACTTTGAACAAGGTAAGCACGTGGGGGAGTCCAAGACCCCCTCTTTAACCTCCACGGAAGGAGGGTTCGTTTGATGGGTGGTGGCTTTCCACCCCAATCCAAACTTCATTCCCACTGCTAAGAAAAGGAAAGCCAAAAATAAAGGTGTGGGAGAACCTGTCCCTGCATAATGCATACCAGGTTTAATTCCAATATAAAATAAATGAAAAGGGGTTTTAAAAAATACCCAAAGTGCAAATTTAGGTTAAAAGCCGATATTGAAAAGAAGAAAAAAAGTGGGCCACGGTAACGCATATTGTGTCCTAAGGGCGCAACGAGCACGGATACCTCGCGGGACGTTTAATAATTAACAAGGAGGCTTGGCTGGGACCAGCCCAGCAAGAAAAGTAAAGTTGTATGAAAAAAAAACACTGCATTGCACGTAATCACTGCACTCCACTGCTTGTAATCGGCGCCAAATTTCTAATCTTCTCGTGTTCACGGTGTCCTCTTCGTGGCGAGTCCTTTGTGCGCTGTCGTGGTCGTAAGATTGGTGAACTGTCCAACGATAATGGCTGTTGTCGAACGGTGATGGCGTCACGATCTCACCTCAGTCTTTGCCCGCCGACCGGGGCAATGTGGCAAGGCAGAGGCCGCCGAGGTTCTCACCCCCGCCAGTACATGACCTACAGGGCGACCCTGCCCCCACATCGTCCCAATCGCGTGGGTGTGTTCTTTGTGTGTGTTCGGTTTTTTATACATGACGTCCCGTTAATTTACCGCGTACAAAACGCAAGAACGGGCGACGCGAAATGCAGGCCGTACTCAAGCAAGGTCGGGGATCGTGTCTCCGACCAGTTTAACTAGTCTAATGAAGAATGCGCGATTTCTCGCTTGTCGCCACAGAGACGCATATCTTCTTTGGTTGAAGTCGGCTCGTGGTTCTATTTTCCCCGTTATCTGTGTTGTAAGGGGGCAGTCGTACAGGTAATGATAGATTCCCTCACATGTTGCACGGCACGAACAGACGGGTTCGAGCAGATTAAATCGGTGAAAATATGAATGAAATTGGCCATGCCCCGTTAGCAGGGTCACGAGGGTTTGGTTGGGCGGAAACCAAGAAGGCGCGTCTGATACATGTGGTACCCACTTGAAGAGGTCCGTGTCAGCGTTGTTTTGCCTCCAGTCAGATTCCCAGTGGCGCAGTTGCTCTCTCCTCGGCATACTGCGGACCGCTCTCGGAGTGAGCGGGGCCTGCCTCGCGTCGCCCAATCGTGCCGTGCGAGCTGCAAGAAAATCCGCCAGCTCGTTTCCGAACAGGCCGGAGTGTCCCGGTACGTGATAAAGTGTAATCTCTGTCGTGGCTGAAATGTCATTTAAGAGAGCCTTCACGTCCCGGACTCTCGGGTCGGTAGTCTTGTATTCAGATATCGCCTGTAGCAGGGACAGACAGTCTGTATATAGTCTGACGGTGGCGGCTGAGCACTTGTTTTTGACGTATCGCAACGCCTCGATCAACGCTATGACTTCCGTGCAATACGCGCTCGTGGCATTCTCAACTTGGTATCTTCCTACCGCTCCGATGCGCTCACTCGGTCCTAATACGATAAACGCCGCTCCTGCCAGGCGATCGGTATACGAACGGTCCGTGTAGATGTGTAATCCCGGCAAGCGGGCCATTCGTCGCGCCTCGTCTCTCGTGAGTCTAAGAAAGCGGAAGGCGCATCGGGCCGCGGGGTGTTCCTGCCAGACGTCCAGTGTGGGCAGGACGCGATCCGGACGCACGGACAGTTGTCCGTAACGAATTGGCTTGCGAGCGTTTAGTAGTTCGAATTCCGCGTTGGCCCTTTCCAATTCTAGAGTAATGGGCGGTGCTTTCATGAGCACTTGAAGTGCCGTCGTTCGTGTAGTCTTGAACGCCCCCAACAAATTGAGTAGAACCGCGCGCTGCAGGGAGGTAACGCGGGATTTGAGGCGGCAGTCGAGGCATATCGCGTCCCACCAATCTGGTGAACCATACATAATGGCAGGTAAGATGACGTTTCTATACAGCGTCACCTTCTGTTCGGGGCGCAACAGTCCACCCTGCATTCCAGAAAGTACCCCAATCTTCGCAACCAGCAGTTCGGTCTTTTCTTTAAGGTAATCGGCATGCTTAAAGAAAGAGAGGCAAGTGTCAAAGACGACTCCGAGTATCATCAAGGAGTCTTTGTACGTGAGTTTTTTGTCTGCTGGGTTTAGGCGTATGCTCGGGCGCCATTTTTCCATATCACGGTGTCCGTTGGAGAATAGCACGCAGTATGTTTTTTCCGTGCTGAGGGTGACCCTTGGCCCAACGGTCCACCTCACTGTTTTTTAAGACTGCGGACCCAACCTCTCCCAAGCGCTCTCGCTATTCCGCCGGGATGACAACGATGGTGTCGTCGGCGTACGCTTGAATTGTGATGCCCATAGGAAGTGGGAGGCATAACAGGTCGTGAATCACCACGTTCCAGAGCTTGGGTGAGATTGGGGACCCCTGCGGACTTCCCAACGAGGGGTATGCCACCAGTTAGCCAGCGTTTGATCGAAACACCACCGACCGCTGTTGTAGGAACGTCCTGAGCATGTGATACAGATTAGCCGGCACCCGACACTCACGAAATAACCCGAGCACTCGAGGGTGCCATACACTATCGAAAGCGCCCTGGAAATCTAATGACATCAGAACCGCGGGCGTCTTTGAGACTCTCAGCTGTAAGAGGGTCTCTTTTAGATGAACTAAGGCCATCACCGCACTTCTACCGTGTGTGAATCCATACTGAGGGTCGTGAATATGCCCGTATATACTTACATAGGAAATGATAGAGGCGGCCGTTCAAGAGTCGTTCCAGGATTTTGCCCAGAACCGAATTCACACATATCGGCCTATATGACGTTGTGAGTTCAGGGGGCCGGCCGGGTTTCGGAATGAAGATTATCCTGTCGCGGCGCCAACAGCGAGGGAAATATCCAAGCGTGAGCGCCACGTTGACAAATGTACTGGATACGAGGCATATAATCAAGCGTTCAGTCTAGCTGAGCTGCGAATGTCTCTAAACTCTTGCAGTACTTCTGCCCCAGGTTCTGACCGTGTGGTGTATGAAATTTTAAAAAACCTACCGATCGAAACACGAAAAACCTTACTTTGTTTGTACAATGCTATCTGGTTTTCTGGCACTATCACTACCTCCTGGAAAGAGGCTATTATAATTCCCATTTTGGAAGAGGGCAAGGACCCTTCTTTAGCTTCGAGCTATAGACCTATTGCACTTACAAGCTGCTTGCGCAAAGTCTTCGAAAAAATGATAAACTGCCGACTTGTACATATCCTTGAAACAAACAATTTGCTCGACCCATTTCAGTGCGGGTTTCGAGAAAGTAGATCCACCACAGACCACCTTGCTCGTATCGAGGCACAGATCAGAGACGCCTTCGTCCATAAACAGTATTTTCTCTCTGTGTTCCTCGATATCGAAAAGGCTTATGATACAACATGGCGTTTTGGAATTCTAAGAGACCTGTCCCACCTTGGTGTGCGCGGAAGAATGTTTCATATAATAGAAAGTTACCTGTCAAACCGGACATTCCGTGTCCGTCTGGGCAGTGTGCCCAAACATTTGTCCAGGAAACAGGCGTGCCACAAGGTGGTGTACTTAGCTGCACACTTTTTCTCATCAAGATGAATTCCTTGCACTTGTCCATCCCTCGCAATATGTTCTATTGTACATATGTCGACGACGTTCAGCTTGGCTTCAAGTCATGCAACTTGGCCATGTGTGAGCGGCAGGTTCAGCTTGGTTTAAATAAGGTCTCCAAATGGGCAGATGAAAACGGATTTCGACTTAACCCACAAAAAAGCACGTGTGTCTTGTTCTCTCGAAAGAGAGGCATGCACTCTGAACCCGACATTCGACTGAACGGGCAACGTCTGTCCGTCAAAGCCGAGCATAAATTCTTAGGCTTAATCTTGGACAACAAATTGACCTTCGTACCCCACATAAAGTATTTAAAAACAAAATGTTTAAAAGCCATGAATGTTATAAAAGTGTTGTCACGTACTTCGTGGGGTAGTGACAGGAAATGCCTCATGAACCTGTATAGAAGCCTCATTCGCACCCGCTTAGATTATGGGGCCATTGTCTATCAGTCTGCGACTCAAAGTGCTTTGAAGATGCTGGATCCCGTGCACTATTTGGGCATCCGCCTTTCTACGGGTGCTTTTCGCACCATCTCGTAGAAAGCCTTTACGTTGAGTCAAACGAGTGGTCCCTTCATCTGCAGAGAACCTACATGTCCTTTATATATTTCCTTAAGGTGAAAGCAGACAAGAGGCACCCCTCATACTCTACTATTAATGACTTATCGAGCTCCATTCTTTTTCAAAACAGGCCTTCAATGAGGCAGCCCTTCTCAGTTCGCCTGAAGGGTCTAGCTGAAGAAACTGCAGTATCACTTGAACACAGTTTAATGGCTCCTGTTGCATACCCGCCACCGTGGCAGTGGCAGACTATAGATTGCGATGTGTCTTTTTTAGAAGTTACAAAACATGCGCCTATTGCCCATATTCGAACATACTTCTTGGAACTTCAATACAAATACACACGTCCTGAGTTTTTCACAGATGCCTCTAAGTCTAACTCTTCTGTGTCCTACGCTGCTGTTGGCCCTTCCTTTTCGGATGCTGGCCCTCTACATCCAGGCACAAGTATCTTCACAGCGGAAGCTTACGCGATACTTGTGGCAGCTAAACACATCAAACAATCACAAATACAAAAAGCAGTAATTTATACAGACTCCCTCAGTGTGGTAACGGCTCTGCACAGTCTTAAAAAACAAAAAAACCCTGTCCTCGTTTCACTTTACTCCATTTTATGCACCCTCTACACACTCAACAGACATGTTGTTGTGTGCTGGGTGCCAGGGCACCGTGAGATTCAAGGCAGCGTGATGGCGGATCAGCTTGCTGCATCCGCCCACGAAAGCACCGCCGTTACACCGACATCAATCCCGGTCCTTGATCTTAAGCCGTCTCTCAAACGAAAACTCGGGGACTACTGGCAGAGCAAGTGGGATACACACACACAAAACAAACTACACGTTATCAAGCCACACCTTGGCCATTGGCCACCAGTATCAAAATCGCGTCTAACAGAGGTAACACTAACAAGACTCAGGATAGGACACACATACACGACACACACACACCTTTTGTCTGGTGGCAATCCACCATTGTGTGACAGATGTGGGGAATACTTAACCGTCCTTCACATGTTAATTCAGTGTAAACACTTAGAAACTCTTAGAAAACAACATTTTCCAATACTCTACCGACAACATATACCTTTACACCCTGCAATGTTTGTCGGTAGGGAACCACTTTTTAGTCATAATTCATTGTTAGCGTTTTTAAAAGAAATTCACAGCTTTCATGTCATATACCCGGGCATACCGTAGCAGGACCTCTCCAGAGAGGTTTTTGCTGCGGTGGCTACACAAAAAAGCACATGCCTCACGGCCCTTGGACGCAAGGGTTTGAACGAGTGAGGCACTTGTGCTATTGCCATACATATCCACCATCGTCTTTTATTATCACCAACTTTTGTCATCTGTTCACATCACACACACCTTTCACGGCATGGTCATGATTTTATTACCTGTATGTTTTTACCCGCCTTACTGCGAGGAATTTTATGGCCCTTATACAGCCGCTCATCACAATCATTGTCCATATTTTTTAGTAAGATGAACTGGCGCTCTTTGGCCGTGAATCGGCCCTTGCGCCATAAAACATCAAACATCATCATTACGCCTAGTTGTGCGTGGCTGAGCCGTGTCCGGGGGAAAGAGGAATTTGGGCGTCGAGACGACATGGCGTGATTGAACCTTAAAAACAGGGTAAGCAAAAATATAGAAAAAAAATATTTTTTTTTCTTTTTGTGTTTATTGACATCTGCAGCCTTGTCTGAACCAAAATGAGTCGTTTGTATGAGTGCAATTTTTTCTCTCTAAAAATGACATAATTTATCTAAAAGCGACATATTTGAAAATTTGTGCGGCAGCCTGTCATGCCCCCATTCATAAGTAGCAAGGGATTCCTCGCAGTGGAGAGATTACAGTTTGCAAGCTGGAGTGCATTTTGCACATTCGGAGAAGTATGGCCCCAGAACTGCAAAAATGAAAGGAAGCAGTGTGTGACAGGCTCAGTAAATAAAGCCAGTCGGGCTAGCTATGGTTATGCTCTTGAGAAAAAACGAGGTGAGCGTTTCATTTGCCTAAAATATATTTTCACAAAAACAAAAAAGCACTAAAAGGGGAATGCTAAGAAAATTAAACTAAGAAGCACCGCCAGTTCTTGTTAACGAGGGGAAACCTGTACGAGTCTAACAGTTTCTCAAGTTTTTGGGTAAGTTCAGACGCGTAAGGACATAAATACGACTTTCCAGCGGTTCACGGCTCTCGAGCTGTTCACGTGGGAGTGCATAAGCTCGGGCCCGTAGCCTCACGGCTCGCACCCGTTCCTGGTAGATGACGTCATCTGCGGTGCTCTCTTCAGCTCGAACATCAGAACCAGGCTGTGCCAGAAACTAGCCAATAGCGTTGGTGGTGGTTGAATGGTCAGCAGGACCCCGTGATTGTCGTCGCCGGCTAGGTGGATGCCTTGACGCCTCAGTACCTGCACCCGATGAGCTTGCACGTCGCACCCTTGCCGCATTCTTCCAAGCACCCGCACGATTCTTTCTCTTCCTCCTTCTTCAATGCCGTGGCTCTGGATTCTCTTCTGCGACTTTCTTGAGGCTTTTCTTTTTTTTCAATTGCCAGTGTTTGCCGCAGTGGCACAGGTGACACACTTTTAGTAGCCCATCTTGTCGTGCCAAAATCAAAAATCACTTGACTCGCACACTTCACTCACAACAAGAGCTCCCCCTTTAAAATAGCTTGTTTTGCGAAGAAAAATATACTGCAGTTCAGTGCGCGACGAGTCACTATGTGTCGTCCATGCAGAAAATGTCCTTAATAAACAAACAAAACATACAAACCAATGCTAAGCATTCCCGCTCGATTGCGCGTTTCATCTTTTCCTCAACGCTAATGTTAACGGCAGGCATACGACACAGGTTGAAGGAAGCCACGATTTTCTTGCATATGAATAGCGGACATGCCATACTCAGAGGCGTCGGGCCGAAGCACAGATTCTCTTTTAAGATCAGATGCTTTGACTGTGGCTCCGAGAGACAACGCTGTCCTGAGCGATCCAAGCGCTTGCTTTTTATTCATGCACCTGGTCTTGTTCTTCTCCACATTTCTAGTGATGTCAGTGAGCCGCTGTGCTTTTCCGGAATAGCAAAACATAGGGTCTTGGACCCTGAAGTTCAGTACCAGCATCTCTGACCTCTCTTTCTCCATGACCACAAAAGATTATGTCTGGGGAAGTTATTCTTGGCGGCGTTCTTCATTTTTTTTAGCATGTTGACATGGAAAATTTTCTGCTGTGTCCTAGGTCTAGCCAGTATTCGTAGTCATTTTTTTTACTGATTAGTGGGAATGGTTCTTTCCAATGCAGTACTAACTTGTTACTTGTGGGAAGCAAGATGAAAACGTGGTCACCAGCTTTCAGTTCACATTTCTTGCTGGGGCAGTTACAATAGCAACATCTGTGCTCAGCTCAGATTTTGACATGCTAGCTCAGGTGTTTTCTCAATTCGTTCGCCTAAATCCAAGACATATCCGTACGCTGTCTTCAGCTCTTTTTTTTTCGTGTTCTTCCGCTCAGAAATCTTTTAATATACTCAGAGTTCCTCAAAAAAGTCGGCCATAAATATTTATTTTTATTTTATTTATTTATTGATACTGCAGTCTCGAACAAAGACTATAGCAGGCGTGAGACAGAGGTACAGAGCATTCTGAAAGAGCAAAATAATATACACCCAGAAAATGCATAACGTGGACAATATAATGCTTACAGTTAAAGCAACACAAATAGGGATGCGAAACAATTCGAAGTAATTAGAAGTAATTCTAATTCGAAGTAATTAGTGAAATGGCAGGACAGGTTTATTAACAATGCTACGGCAATTTACATTAGGGATAGATAGATTACGGGTACTTGCTTTCTGGTGTCATTTGTTACGCTTTGAAATTTTATACCTTTTATTGTTGGTTTCATCCCAACCATACAAAATGTCGTCTATATACAGGTTATCATATACCAGCTTTACTTTTGAACCATTTGCCTTTTCATGCGTTGCCGTTTGCCACAATTTCTTCCTGGTTTCTTCCACAATCTCCTGGTGACCGAAACAGGAGATCCCTTTAGCTTGAAACATGCTTTAAGTATTGACGTTTTCTCGCGATAATCCAACAACCTTATTATCACAGGACGATTTCTAGCGGTTTTTTTACCCAGTCTGTGGCATCGCTCTTTGCCATTTAAAGTAATTCCAAGTTTTTGTAAGAACAAGTTTTCTTTGATAGTAGTTGCTAAGACTTTCAGTAGTTTCAGAGACGGCCTCTTAGTATAAAAGCTTAGTATACTAAAAACTTAGTATAAGTATACCAGCTTTACTTTTGAACCATTTGCCTTTTCATGCGTTGCCGTTTGCCACAATTTCTTCCTGGTTTCTTCCACAATCTCCTGGTGAACGAAACAGGAGATCCCTTTAGCTTGAAACATGCTTTAAGTATTGACGTTTTCTCGCGATAGTCCAACAACCTTATTATCACAGGACGATTTCTAGCGTTTTTTTTACCCACTTTGTGGCATCGCTCTTTGCCATTTAAAGTAATTCCAAGTTTTTGTAAGAACAAGTTTTCTTTGATAGTAGTTGTTAAGACTTTCAGTAGTTTCAGAGACGGCCTCTTCAATGCCATATATAACTAGATTATTTCTCCTGCTCCTATTTTCAAGTTCTTCATTTCTTTGCGCTGCAAGACCTACAGCTTCTTTAAGTTTAGCAACTGTTTTTTTCATTTCGTCTACTTCATGTTTAAGTGAAGGTAATGGGGCTAGTTGATGTTCCAAATTTCCAATGCGGTCGTTTAATTTGATAATGTCGGTTTCAATTTGACCCTGTTTAGCTAAAATGTTAAATTGACCTGAAAGTAACTGCATCAACAATTCCTTTTCTGTCGGGCCAGGGTTAGGTTCAACGTCACCACATGACAAAAGGCTAACTTAAAATGTGTAAATATCTATAACAAATTTTTGAATAATCGGTGGGCATGGCAGCAGCAGCAAAAAGCGGTTATCGCTTCTGAAGCAATGGGTAGGCAAGTATCTACTGACCTCAACGATAAAGCAGAAAGGGCTTAGCATTTTGCTGGAAGCGCCTAGTGCGCTGCTGCTATGCACACTGGTCGCTGCTTGTGGTGTTGTTCTTCTTATAGCAGCCGGCTTGTCCACCTGATGAGATGTTATCCAGCAAGGAGCATGCGCAGATTCCAGTGCGTCCGGCAGAATGACTTCACATAAAGTGAAGATACCGGACAAGGCCCAAATCCCTTCCCTTTGGTGAATGACTGCGGTGATACAATAGAAGAACAGGCAAACGCTCTTGGCGTACACTTCGAGAAAATGTCAAGCTCAGAAAACTATACCACTAAGTTCTTACGCCACAAAAGCATAGCTGAAAGTGTACCTCTGTGCCGGAACAAGCCTCGATCAGACGGATACAGTAAACCACTAACAGTACATGAACTGAAGCTTGCCCTTGGTTCCTGTGGGAGTTCTGCTCCTGGTTCAGATACAATTACTTATGAAATGATAAGAAATCTCCCTGATGAAACCCTAAACTGCCTTTTAGCCCTTTACAACAAGATTTTCAGTACCGGCAAAATACCCTCTGCTTGGAAAGAGGCAATAGTACTACCAATCCTTAAACAGGGCAAAGATCCCTCTTCGGTAAATAGTTACAGGCCTATCGCCCTCACAAGCTGCCTACTCAAAGTGTTTGAAAAAATGATTAACCGCCGCTTGGTCTATTACTTGGAGTACAATGGCATATTGGACCCGTGCCAGTCTGGTTTCCGTACAGCTAGATCCACAACCGACAATCTTGTCCTCCTCGAGTCGTATATACGTGACGCGTTTGTACACAATCAATACTGTTTGTCTGTTTTCTTCGATCTTGAGAAGGCATATGATACTGCCTGGCGATATGGAATCTTGCAAGATCTACTGTCTTTCGAAATATGTGGCAGGTTGTTTACCATCTTAAAAGATTACCTGTCTGAAAGGAAGTTCCGTGTAAGAATAGGTACTGTGTTATCGCGCACATTTCTTCAAGAAAATGGAGTGCCGCAGGGAGGAGTATTAAGCTGCACACTATTTATAGTTAAAACGAACTCTCTTCGCTCTGTTATACCACCTGCGATATCGTACTCTCTATACGTGGACGACATTGAAATTAGTTTCAAATCGTGTAACTTGACTGTATGCGAACGCCAAATACAGCTAGGTGTTAACCGACTCGCAAAATGGGCTGACGAGAATGGTTTTAAGTTTAACTCTGACAAGACTACTAGTGTGCTGTTCTCGAGACGACGAGGTGTGCATCCTGACCTCTGCATACTAATGAATGGACAAAACATAGTCATCACGAAAGAACAAAAATTCCTCGGTGTAATTTTTGATTCCAAACTCACCTTCATCCAGCACATAAAACAGCTGAAGTTAAAATGTCTCAAGACGATGAACCTTTTAAAGATTTTATCGCATCAATCATGGGGGACAGACAGGCACTGTCTCATATCTCTCTTTCGAAGCCTGGTTCTGTCACGCATAGACTATGGATGCATAGTCTATCAGTCAGCTTCAAGGACAGCACTGAAAATGTTGGACCCTGTATACCACCTAGGTATCCGGCTGGCACTTGGTGCCTTCCGTACCAGCCCTATTCAAAGCCTTTATGCAGAGT
This sequence comes from Rhipicephalus microplus, assembly GCF_043290135.1. NCBI lineage: Eukaryota > Metazoa > Arthropoda > Arachnida > Ixodida > Ixodidae > Rhipicephalus > Rhipicephalus microplus. The sequence goes on along the minus strand of NC_134705.1, from coordinate 85,886,895 downwards.
CAGATCAGTGGCCACTAGACTATCAGCGCACGTATCTAGGAGTCAACTATGCAGTTAAGATCATGTCTTTGAAGCAGCTCCCATGTAAAACACTTATGAACGATGTGTCTACTACCCAGTTATACCTAAACCGTCCTTCTATCGCCCCACCGTTTCCATTGGCAATACGACCTGCATTAAAACAACTTGCAATTTTTTTCAATGACTTGGAGGAAAGTGACCTTGTCGAACACATCCCTCCCTGGCAGCAAAGTCCAGTCACTTGTGACTGGTCTTTCAAAGACATCATGAAGGAAAACTGTCCAAGTGCACTCATTGAGCAACATTTCTTAGCCCTTGAACACAAATATCGTTCAACCGCGTTCTTCTCTGATGGCTCAAAATCTCAAACATCTGTATCTTGTGCAGCCTATGGACAAAAGCTCTCGGACACCAGAACCATGCATACACATACCAGCATTTTCACAGCGGAAGCCTATGGTATCCTGCTTATTATACAACATATTAAACAACACAAGATACAAAAGTCTATAGTGTACACAGATTCATTAAGTGTTGTCAGGGCCCTGTCTTGTGGCAAGTACAGCAAGAACCCTACTTTTAATAAGCTCCTTAACGAAATCTATGCAGCCTACAACCTAAAACTTTCTATTGTTATTTGCTGGGTTCCAGGTCATTCTGGAATTGCGGGCAATGAAATAGTGGACAAGAATGCACGAGAAGCCGCTGGTCGGCAAACCATAGATATAACCTCTATTCCGGGTGTAGATCTAAAACCTGTTGTACGTAGAGGTCTACGCAACCACTGGCAAGCTGAATGGGACAGAGAAGTCGACAACAAACTCCACCTTGTAAAACCCCAGCTGCGAAATGTTATCCCCCAAAAACTCAACAGGTTCGCTGAAGTCACTCTAACACGGCTCAGAATAGGCCACACTTATGCCACACATAAACACCTTTTGACAGGCACTGATCCACCTACATGTATACTCTGTGGAGAGAGTCTAACCGTTGTGCATGTTCTCATACAATGTCCTGTTCTTCACCAAGCACGACTGACCCATTTCAGGGAGCTCTATCGACATCATATCCCACTTCATCCAGCGCTGTTTTTATCACTTGATGCAGTGGTTGACCTTAAGAGACTTCTCCATTATCTTGCGGAAGTGAAATTTTTAACAATGATATCATTCCATCCTAGGCACCAGCTGCGCCTCAAGTGTGAGGTACTGCCTGGTGCATAAAAAGTATGTCTTAGCCTTCGCAGTTCTTGCTCAGGCAAGGACTTCAGCTGCGAGGGTCTTGGGCCTTGCAGACTAATTTATCAGCACAGATTTCAGCCAACAAAATGAAGGTTTTAGCAAAGTGACATTCCTTTTTAAACAAAGTGACATTCTTTTAAATATACTGCATTTTAAATGGTTCGTAGATATTTGTTTTAATATTTAATCATGTTTTAATCATTTGTTTTAATTTTTAAACTAATAACCGAATTGAAAGAACACTTGTACTGGCGCTCTTTGGCCTTAGATGCCCTTGCGCCAATAAAACTTAACGTAATAATAAAGTGAAGATACGTGTGTTCGGTAAAACGTTGCCGCTGCCACTGTAATCCACGCAGATGTTCAACATCGGTTGTAGGTAGATACACGCAGCCGACACCTGAACGATAAAGCAGAAGGGGCTTAGCATTTTGCTGGAAGCGCCTAGTGCGCTGCTGCCATGCACACTCTGAGGTCAATCGTGTGCTCAGCATGCGTGCAGAGACCCAATTCATTGCTGGGGTTTTAAAAGCACAGATGTTTTCACTCAGAACAAATAACAAATCTCATTTCTGTTTGTTCCATGTTGAAGTTTGCCGGTTGCACTTGTTCGGTTTCGCGACCTACTTCCTCCAACGCTGGAACACTACGTTGAGCTTGCTTTGGGGAGCTGTGTGAGCGATGTCCTGGTTCAGTCCAGGCCCCCAAATGTAGGGCAGGACCACTATCTGTCTTTTTCACGCCACGATGCATTGCGTGCAGCCGCTGCAGGACCCTGGACTTGAGACTTTGTGGAATTACCACCCTGAAAAGCATGTAGGCAGCCCTCTCCAGGCTCAGCGCATTGGCCTTGTGGCTGTAGGGCTGCTGCACCAACTTCTCCCCGCGAGATACTGAATTCACCACCTGGGACAGGACCAGGTCCTGACTGCTCGGCCGCGACACAGCAGGCCTGGAGATTACCTCTGGGTACGCATGCTTATCTTTGGGCTGCTGGCACCTCTGGCAGTGGCAACCGGCTTAGGGCATCAGCAGGCTCCAGGTCTATTCCCAGATACACCAACTAGTAGCTGTAGGCAGCCAGCTTCAAGGCCCATCGTGCCACTCGAAGTGCCTGCATGAGGACTGCCTTGTCTGGCCCCAGTAACCCCGTAGTAGTTTGCGATCCTTGACAGCCTCGAACTTTTGGCCCCACAGGTACTGGTGAAAACGCTCGACACCAAACATGAGGGCGAGGCTTTCCTTGTCCAGCTGGCTGTAACGGTGCTCTGCTTATAACCCCCCTGCTGTATTGCCCAATGAGGGGATGCAGGTATGCAATAAATAAATAAATAAATAAATAAAATAAATAAATAAATAAATAAGATGAGAAGCAAACGACACGGGGCGTTCTTGGCCATCCTTGTCTCTGTGCGCTAGGACGGCTTCTACACCGTATGATGATGCCTCTACAGTGAAGACAACTGGCTCGGCTGGATGTAAGTGCACCAGCACTGGTACCTTGGTGATTAGCTGTTTACTGTGGTCAAAGACCACGTCCTGCTTCTTCTTCCATGCCCAATGCTGGCCATTTTGAAGCAGAATGTGCAGTGGCTGTAGATGCACAGACAGGTCGGGCAGGAACCTCCTGTAGAAATCGATGAGAGCAAGGTAGCTGCTGCTCTTTCTTGTTTCAGGGCTTCGGCGCCTTCAGAGCAGTCTCAACTTTGCGGGGGGGCCGGAGTCAGGCCAGCTTGGGAGATGACGTGTCCTAGGTATTTTACACTGGAAACCATGAACATGCACTTTTCCCGCTTCAGCTTGAGACCAGCATCTCGAAGTCGAGCCAGAACGTTGTGCAGATTCTGCATGTAGTCTTTGTCGTCAATGATATCGTCCAAGTACACTGCCATGTGCCTGATGCCCATGAAGAGGTTGTCCATCTCTCTTTGAAAGATGACTCATGCCGAGGCCACGCCGAATGATAAACGCGTATACTGGAAAAGCCCCATAGTTGTCAATATCGTGACCTACTTTTGTGAGGCCTCCTGGAGCACCAACTGCTGGTACACGTCTCTGAAGTCGAGCTTCGTGAATTTCTGGCCACCAGACAAAGCCGACCAGAGATCTTCAATCCGAGGCAGGGGTACTTTTTGACGGTAGCGACGGGGTTGATTGTAACCTCGAAATCCCCACAGATTCTGACACTACCGTCTCACTTGGGAGCTGGAACGATGAGAGCGGCCCACTCCACAGTCCTGACTGGTACCAGGATGCCTTCTCGCTGTAACCGTTGCAGCTCCTGAGTGACCCCGTCTTTAAGTGCGAACGGCAGTGGGCGAGGCTTGAAAAACCGAGATCAGACTCCCTCGGGTACAGAGATGCCAGCAGTCGTACCTGCAAATGTGCCCACCCCTGGCATGAACAGTCCTGGAACTCTGTTAGGAGGCTCGAGATGTCTTGTGCGCCATGTAGGGCTGCTTCCTGGCCTTCTGGCAGCCGAATACCCAGTGCAAAACTCCAATTCCTGCCGAGCAGAGTCGATGCCAACCCTGTGGTCAAATAGAGAGGAAGAGTTGCTTCTCTGTCGCCAAAATGAACACTGACCTGGGCCTCGTCTTGGACCTGGGAAAGTTCACCCAATAACTCTGCAGCAAGACGCCTGAAGCCTCGATGGCCAATCTAGGGAAGGTCCTTTTGAAAAGTTTGCTGACGCCTGTCGCCTTCTTACCCTTTGAATCTCTTTCATTTTTTAATTATCGTGCCAGCCCCCCTCGACTACCTCGGCTCGCTTCCTCCCTTCTTTTGCTGTTGCCGTGTACCGTATTGTTTTTTTATCTGTGTGTGGCACGTCCCCCGTCTTCTTTATCTGTGCGCCACAACGGGGTTCACGAATGTGAGTGTAGAGACATCGCGGTTGATAAGCACAAAGCGAGCGAAGGTCACAAATCTGCCCGCGCAAACCGACGATCACTTCCTGCAAATACAAAACTTTAAGGCCCGACGATGTGCGCGCTGTTTTTGAGCGACGACAACAGGATTTGCTGTCACGAAGGGTGTGTGCCCCGCAGGGGCGCCTGCGCAAGTAGGCGTTTGGTGTGTAGCGACACCACGGACCCGAGCTAACGGGGGAGTTTTGGCTCCCTCCCACGCTTAGCAGTCCGTGGCTTTGCCGTGTCCGGGGAAAAGGGGATTCTGGGGGTTGAGCCGACGCTGGGTGATTGGACCTTTAAGGCCCCCCGGCAGAGGCAACACACCTCTTTGGCCCCGGCTTTACGCAGATGGCACCCTGGGCTGACCCACCCAGAGGAAATCGGCAATCGCCTTTTCCTATCTCTCTCTCCCTACATCTTCGTCTTTATCTCTCACTTTTTATCTATCCTGTCTTCTAGTCTCTTCCGTTTACTTCCAAACTTCCTGGCTGCTAGGGTTAACCTTGTGTAGTTACCCAACCTTGGGTAGTTATATATGATTATAGCGCCGACGTATGACTGGCGCCTTCAAGTGTTCTACCTTGTAGCGTCCCCCTGTTGGGCTCGGTGGTGGGTGGTCAACATCGCCGCCGAACATGAAATGTACCACATGGCAAAATCTTTTCCCCTTCTCAATATTCAGTCCCTGAAAAGGAACCGCACCGATAAAAGCTTCAAACGAACCGGAAGCGATTGTGACCACTTCCCACGCTTTCTAGTCATACACTCTCTGGCAGATAACGTCTCTGTTGCAGGACTGTCGGTTTTCCTGATAGCTAAAACCCTTGCTAACCTAATAGGCAAAAAGTACGACGCAAAGAAACTGTTATCCGGTGATCTTCTTGTTGAAGTAAGCCAGAAACAGCATGCAAACACTCTCCTTAAACAGAAGCAGTTCGCCCACCTGGACGTGTCTATCACCCCCCATCGCAGTCTTAACACTGTTAAAGGCGTCATTTCACAACGTGATCTGATGTAAGAAACTGAAGCTGACCTCCTTGAAGGCTTTCGAGAGCAAAACGTAGTCGCCATTCATCGGATAACCATCAGGCGAAACAATGAAGAAGTGGTGACGCCTCATATAGTACTAATATTTAACCGCTCCATCCTGCCAGAATCTGTGAAAGCTACGTTCCTTCACTGCAAAGTCCGCCCCTACATACCCAACCCTAGAAGGTGCTACAAATGCCAGAAATATGGACATGAGTCGAACACCTGTCGCGGAAAACAAACATGTGCAAAATGTGGCGATCATGAGCACCCAACCGAGAGCTGTACTTCCACGCAAACAGAGTGCCCCAACTGTCACGGGCCGCACGCAGCGTACTCGCGGACATGTGAAATTTTCAAAACGGAAAAGGAAATCATCCAGATAAAAGTAATGGAAAACATCACATTCTCTGAAGCCCGGAAGAAGGTGTCGCTCTTCTCTGGAAGAACGTACGCTGACGCAGCGCGCCAGGGGGCCGGGTGGCGTCTAGTGACGGTGGGCACGTAATACAGCTTTGCTGATGCGTGCACATCTCTGCCCCCCACCAAGCAGCCACAGACTGCACCAACCTTTCACGTCCCGGAGGTCGCACTTCATCAGACCCCAGGGACTAACAGACAACTGAGACACCTGTCTCTTTTGACAAACCTTCATTAGCTTCTGAGGGTCCACGGGAGGCAATGGAAGTGACACCAGGATCCTCAGCCTCTAAGATACTGACGGAATCCCCCCAATTGAGGCGGGGCTCCATAGATCACCTCAGAGGGGAAAGACACCCACCAGTGAAGCCTCCTAATAAAGGCAGTGAAGTGTGAATAAGTCACGCTCTTTTCCTTATTCATAAAAATGGCTGCCAAAAATATCATCCAATGGAATTGCCGAGGCTTACTTAAGAACTTAGACGACATCTATGAAATATTTGCACAACACCAACCAAACATACTTTGCTTACAGTAAACACACCTAAAACCTACACACACTAGCCTTTTGAAAAGATATGTGGTATACCGAAAGGACATGTAGACAGGGCACTGCCCATTCATCTGGTGGTGTCGCTATCGTGGTGCAGAAAGCAGTCCCATCTCAAAGCCTCACTCTGGTTACTGACTTAGAAGCAGTGGCAATACGAACCCTAATTTTTGGACGAGTAACAACCCTGTGTTCACTATACATCCCTCCAGACTACCAACTCTCTACTAAAGAATTTGAAACACTCATCGACCAGCTTCCGCATCCATTTCTGTTAGTCGGAGATTTTAACGTGCACCACCCTTTATGGGGATGTAGAAGAACGAATTCTCGAGGCTCCTTAATTGAAAACTTTTTCTGTTGTCCTCCGGCTCCTGTATATTTAATAAAAAGAGCAAACATACTTTAACGCAGCGCACTACTCGTACACAGCAATAGATCTTGCTATGGGATCTCCTTCACTCTTGGCAACCACTGAGTGGGCTGTAATTCATAACCTCTATGAAAGTGATCAATTTTCTGTTTGTCTAAAATACAAAGGAAACACGAGTACAATGACTGTGAATGTAACCAGGTTCCGAGAACAGGGTGCGAACTGGACGAAATTTTGAAAACTCTCAAAACTATTGCGCTCATCAATTGAAACCCTAGGCATCGATGAATCTGAAGCGTTGGTCACACTGCACATTATACAGACCGCAGAGCAATCCATCCCACATACATCTAACCCCGCAGGGGCGCCTGCGCAAGTAGGCGTTTGGTGTGTAGCGACACCACGGACCCGAGCTAACGGGGGAGTTTCTACTCCCTCCCACGCCTAGCCGTGCGTGGCTTTGCCGTGTCCGGGGAAAAGGGGATCCTGGGGGTTGAGCAGACGCTGGGTGATTGGACCTTTAAGGCCCCCCGGCAGAGGCAACACACCCCTTTGGCCCCGGCTTCACGTAGACGGCACCCCTGGGCTGACCCACCCAGGGGAAATCGGCAGTCGCCTTTTCCTATCTCTCTCTCTCTACATCTTCGTCTTTCTTACTTTTTTAGCTTTCCTGTCTACTTCTCTCTTCTGCTTACTTCCAATTTTCTCGGCGGCAAGGGTTAACCCTGTGCAAATAGCCTACCTTGGCCTATGCGCATTGGGTTATAGCAGGGTTGTACGGCTGACGTCTGCAAGCTTTTAGCATCCGCAAACTTGCAGCGTCCCCTCGTTGGGCTCCGTGGTGGGTGGCCGCCAACGCTGCTGAACAACATACAATTAGCATGCAGAAAGCATTTCCTTCACTTAGTGATCGTGCCTCCTCAAAGCGGGTACGCACCGAAGACATCAATTTTTTCAACCGGCCAAGACAATTGTTTCCTCGTTTCCACGTTATACACTGTGAAAAAACTAACAAGCAAGCCAGAACTGTATCCCCCTTCATAGTGGCTAGATGCTTAACCGAAACTCTCGGTGCTGGGTACAAGGTTACCAAAATGGCCAGCGGAGATCTACTTCTTGAGATACGTGACAAAGACCAACTCGATAAACTGAACACCCTCACAACGTTTGGAGACACACCCATCAGTATTACGCCACACAGGTCCATGAACTCATCTCGCGGGGTCGTATCGGACGCAGATTTGCTTGACCTGACCGAAGCTGAACTTCTGGAAGGATGGAAGAGCCAGAACGTGACAAACGTACAGCGGATTAAGATAAGAAGAGATCAAAAAGAAATACCAACCAAACACTTAGTACTGACCTTTGCTTCGAGCGATTTGCCGGAAACCATTCAGACTGGGTATACAAAGACATCCGTGAGGCCATATATTCCCAACCCCCGCCGTTGCTTCCAATGTCAGAGATATGGCCACGGCTCGCAAAGCTGTCGTGGCCGGAAAACTTGTGCTCTATGTGGAGTCGTGGGCCATGCCTCAGACAACTGCGAAGCACCTGCACACTGCGTGAACTGTGGTGGTAATCATGCCGCGTACTCGCGTTCCTGTTCTTTTTGGAAAAAAGAAAAAGAGATCATCACTCTAAAGATAAAAGAAAACATTACATTTAAAGAAGCAAGAAAAAGAGTCTCGCCATTTTATGGCCCCACATATGCTGATGCGGCGCGTCAGGGGGCAACGCCGCACCAGCCCTCGCCACCCCTTCGGCCTGCGCAGAGCGAGTTGTCGGCTGTGGCTCCTGCCCCCAAGGCGGCTGTAGCCCAGGCTACACCGCCCACTCCCAAACAGAGACCGGAGACTCCAGAGTCTTCGGGTCTCAAGGCCTCCCCCCACCAGGCGAGGCCCAAAATCCAAACTAACAGCCCGCACGTGCGGGCATCCAGTGCCTCCGTGGAGGCAATGGATACGTCGGCACCCTTGGTGCCGAAAAAGCGGCGTGGCTCCTTGGAGCGCGCCAAGAAAACAAAAAAGCAAATAACAGGGCCTGGTGACGGCCCTGTTAAGTGAACTCAAACTCCCCGTCTAAACAGCCACTCGCTTTTCGTACACACAGCATTATTTTACATTCACCATGAACACTCAAATTATACAATGGAACGTCAGGGGCCTTCTCAGAAACCTTGACGACATCCAAGAACTCCTACACGAACACTCACCAAAAGTGCTGTGTGTACAAGAAACACACCTTAATTCAAAACACACAAATTTTCTTCGCAAATACGTTATTTTTCGTAAGGACCGTGATGATGCCATGACATCATCCGGAGGTGTTGCCATCATAGTGAATCAAGGAATTGCATGCACACACTTACAACTCCAAACACCCCTTGAGGCAGTGGCTGTTCGAGCGGTTCTTTTTGATAAACTGATCACAGTATGCACTATTTACATTCCTCCTAGCTATCAGCTGCAAAAACGCGATTTACACTCTCTAATTGATGAACTTCCGGAGCCTTATGTTCTTCTTGGAGACTTTAATGCGCATAGCAGGCTATGGGGTGATTCTCGGTATGACGCGCGAGGTCGACTGATCGAACAGTTCCTTATCTCGTCGAGCGCATGTCTCCTAAATCGAAAAGAACCAACCTATTATAACCTCGCTAATAACACCTACTCCTCCATAGACCTGAGCATAGTATCTCCATCTCTTGTGCCTCTACTCCAGTGGAAAGTCGTCAGTAATCTGTACGGAAGTGACCACTTTCCCATAGTTTTGAGCACAAATACAGTAACTGAGTGTCCACTACGTGTTCCCAAGTGGCTCATAAACAGAGCCGACTGGGAACAGTTTCATACTATCGCTTGTCTAGGTTGGAATGACATCTGTACTCTGAACATTGATGGCGCTGTGAACTACTTCACAGCGTTTTTGATTGATGCTGCAACAAAATGCATCCCACAAACAAATGGACACCCTGGAAAACGAAGTGTGCCATGGTGTAACTCTGAATGCCGAAACGCGCGCAAACAGCAAAACAGAGCTTGGAGGCTGCTTCGGAACTCACCGACAGCCGAAAATCTTGAAACCTTCAAGAAAATAAAGTCTCAAGGCAGGAGAACGCGTCGGCAAGCCAGAAGAGAAAGCTGGCAGAAATTTTTATCAGGGGTTAATTCATACACACAGGAAGCTAAAGTCTGGAGCATGGTCGGTAGAATAGCAGGGAAACAAGTACCCACACTTCCACTCGTAAACACTCAGGGTGATACCTTGGAAGATCAGGCAAACTTCCTCGGTGCACACTTCGAACAGGTATCCAGCTCATCCCACTATACTGACACCTTCCAAAAATACAGAACAAGAATTGAAAAGCAGAAACTCGAACACAAATCCACTAGATACGAGGCATATAACCAAGCTTTCAGTCTAGCTGAGCTCCGAACATCTCTAAACTCCTGCAGTACTTCAGCCCCAGGTTCTGACCGTGTGATGTATGAAATGTTAAAAAACCTACCAAACGAAACCCGAAAAACCTTACTTTGTTTGTACAATGATATTTGGTCTTCTGGCACAATTCCTACCTCCTGGAAAGAGGCTATTGTTATTCCCATTTTGAAAGAGGGCAAGGACCCTTCTTTACCCTCGAGTTATAGGCCTATAGCACTTACAAGCTGCTTGTGCAAAGTCTTCGAAAAAATGATAAACTGCCGACTTGTACATTTTCTTGAAACAAATAATTTGCTCGACCCATTTCAGTGCGGGTTTCGAGAAAGTAGATCCACCACAGACCACCTTATTCGTATCGAGGCACAGATCAGAGACGCCTTCGTCTCTGATCAAAATCACGTCTAACAGAGGTAACACTAACAAGACTCAGGATAGGACACATATACACGGCACACACGCATCTTTTGTCCGGTGGTGATCCACCATTGTGTGACAGATGTGGAGAGGCATTGACAGTCCTTCACATATTAATCCAGTGCAAACACTTAGAAACTCTAAGAAAACGACATTTTCCATTACCCTACCGACAGCATATACCTTTACACCCTGCAATGTTCGTCGGTAGGGAACCGCTTTTTAGTCATAAATCATTGTTAGCGTTTTTAAAAGAAATTAATAATTTTCATATCATACACCCGGGCATTCCGTAGCACGACCTCTCTAGAGAGGTTTTTGCTGCGGCGGTTACACAAGAAAGCACTTGCCTCACGGCCCTTGGACGCAAGGGCATGAACGAGTGAGGCACTTGTGCTAATGCCATTCATATCCACCATCGTTTTTTATAATCACCAACTCTTGTCATCTATCCTCACCACACACACCTTTCATGGCATGGTCATGATTTTATTATTTGTATGTTTTTACCCGCCTTACCGCGAGGAATTTTATGGCCTTTATACAGCCGCTTATCACAATCATTGTCCATATTCTTAGTAACATGCACTGGCGCTCTTTGGCCGTGAAACGGCCCTTGCGCCACAAAACTTCAAACATCAATCAATCAATCACATACATCTAACAATACACGGAACAAAAGACAACCTTGGTGGAACTCTGAGTGCAAAAATGCTCGTGACAATCAAAACAAAGCATGGTCAAATTCTGCAGGTATCCTACAGTCGAAAACTTGGTGAATTTTAAGCGTGCAAAAGCAAACGGTAGACGTGTCCGACGAGAGTCTAAACGACAGCGCTGGCAATCCTTCCTCTCATTGGTGAACTCTTACACTGACACACATAGCACACCAAGGGCACAGCACTCATCCGATGCGCCTTGTTAGTACTGCTGGTGATACACTGGAACACCAGGCTGATGCCTTAGGCCAACACTTCGAGTATATTTTCAGCTCAGCACACTATACAGACTCCTTTAGGCGATACAAACTTGCCGAGGAACGTAAACCTATTCGTGATGACAGGTCATCGGCAGGAGGGTACAATGGCCCCTTTACTATAGGTGAACTAAAGGCAGCACTGGCAAAGTGCGGCAGCTCAGCAGCAGGCTCGGACAGGATTACTTATGGCATGCTGAAACACTTACACGAAGAAACGCTTGTCGTCCTCATTCTTTTCAACAATGTATGGTCCTCTGGGCGTCTGCCCATGACCTGGAAAAGGGCAGTTATCATACCCATCCTTAAACAAGGAAAAAAAGCCAGACCATCCCGCCTACTCGCGATTGTGCCCATCCTAGAGAAAGGAAACACAAATTCTTCTACTTAAACTTAAATTCAATCTGTCTTTTCAAGAGGCGTGCCAGCGCTTCTCCCTCCATAACAAGCACTCTTCTTTTGCAGATGTGACGCGCCAGGGTGCCGCGCCACATCTTTCCGCATCTGCGAATGTCACTTTAAGTGTGACCGCGGTCGCGTCATCTGCACCCAAGGCTGGAGTAGCCTGTGCTGCTTTGCCTCCTGCCAAACAGGTTCAGCAGACTTCAGAGTCTGCCGGGCCCCGGACCACTGCACCTACAGTTACGTCCGAAACTTCTGTGAATGTGCCTGGTCATCAGGCACCATCCGCCACCTTGCAGGAGGTGATGAATACAAGACCCACTCCTCTGGCGCCTCAGACGCCGTAGGATAGGTGCAGCTCTTTGTAGCGTGCCCAGAAAGAAAAACGTCAAATTACGATGCCCCCAAAAGGTCCTGTAACCTGAAGTGACACTTCTTGTACACACATCACACATCTTTAAAATGACACGTATAATACAGTGGAACGTCAGAGGCCTGCTGAGGAACCTCTACGATATCCAAGAACTTTTACACAAACATACACCAAAAGTGCTGTGTGTGCAAAAAACACAGCTAAAATCAAAACACACTAACTTTCTACTACGTAATTACGTTATCTTTCGAAAGGACCAAGATGATGCTGTCACCTCATCCGGTGGTGTTGCCATAATAGTTGATCAAGGAACAGCCTCTACACATTTACCCCTTCAAACATCTCTGGAAGCAGTAGCTGTCCGAGCTGTCATCTTCAACAAATTGGTAACAACTTGCAGTATATTCATACCGTCACATCATCAATTGACCAAACACGAGTTTCAGTCGCTGATAGCTGAACTTCCAGAACCGTATCTTGTCCTAGAGGACTTTCATGCTCATAGTAGCCTATGTAGCGATGCACGAGGCCGCCTTATTGAACAGTTCCTTTCCTCTTCTGGTGCGTGTCTCCTCAGTCGAAAAGAGTCAACATACTATAGCCTGGCTAATAATACCTACTCATCGATAGACCTCAGCATTGTATCTCCATCGCTCTTACCTATACTCACATGAAAAGTCACAAACAATCCTTACGGAAGTGACCATTTTCCTGTAATTGTGAGTACACTAACATCTTCGGAATGTCCTGCTCATGTTCCCAAATGGCTCATAAAAAAAGCCAATTGGGACCAATTTTACAAGATCTCTAGCTTAAGTTGAACTTACCTATGCGGCTCTAGCATAAGTACATCTGTGGAGTTCTTTACTGCTTTTCTTATCGAAATGTGGGTAAGTGCATTCTGCAAACATCTGGACTACACAGAAAACGGCACGTTCCCTGGTGCAACAGTGAGTGTCTCTATGCGAATAAACAGCAAAACAAAGCATGGAAGCGTCTTCGAGACTCCCCAACCACCGAAAACCTTGTCAATTTTAGAAACATCAAGTCACAAGGCAGGAAAACACGTCGGCAGGCCAGAAGGGAGAGCTGGCAGAAGTTTCTACCTGGCATCAACTCATATACACATGAGGCAAGAGTCTGGAGCATGGTCAGTAGAGTAGTAGGACGAGAAGCACCTCCTCTTCCTCTAGTAAGTACATAAGGTAATGGTTTGGAAGACCAAGCGAACTCCCTCGGTGCACACTTTAAACAGGTCTCCAGCTCAATTAATTTTACAGTCTAGAGTTCCAACGATACAAAGCGAGAACAGAAAAAAAAAATAGAAAGTAAATCTACAATGACACATAGAATGAACCTTTCATCTTAGCAGAGCTACAACTATCTCTAAATTGCTGTAACAGGACTGCCCCAGGCTCCGACCGTAGAGTGTACAAAATGCTGAAACGTCTGCCCCCTGAAAAACAAAAAAAAACCTCCTTTTCTTGTATAATGCTGTTTGGTTTTCTAGAGATCCCTTCCACCTGGAAAGAAGCCATCATTATTCCAATCCTTAAACAGCGTAAGGACCCATCTTCAGCATCAAGTTACAGGCCCATAGCATTGACGAGTTGCCTGTGCAAGGTCTTTGAGAAAATGATAACAGGCGACTAATGCAATTCCTTGAAACAAATAGCCTACTTGACCTATGCCAGAGCGGGTTTCGGGAGGCTAAATCTACTACTGACCACCTTGTCTTTAACGAGGCACAAATTCGTGATGCTTTCATTCACAAACAATTTTTTCTTTCTGTTTTCCTAGATATAAAGACGGCCTATGACTCAGCGTAACGCTTCGGTCTACTCAGAGACATGTCACACCTAGGTGTGCGGGGCAGAATGTTGGCAATATTCGAAAGCTACCTGTCCAATCGGACATTCCATGTTCGAGTGGGCAATGTGTTGTCCCGTACATATGTTCATGAAACAGGAGTGCCGCAACGAGGGGTATCAAGTTGCACACTTTTTATAGTGAAAATGAACTCCTTGCGCCTTGTTATCCCACGAAATATGTTTTATTGTACATATTGTCACGCGCGCCCAAATTTGTACATCATACATGGTGCAAATGATTAGGCAGATCAAGAGCTGCGGGCCCTCGCACTTTCGTCTACAGAGCCTCCAGTTGCTTCTCTTGCGGAAATCGTGAACCACGAACTACGGCAAGCCTTTCCATCACCAGCGTCACCACCTGAACCACGTCCATTGACCTATGCTGATGTGCCGTCTGCCGTCATCCGCCTGCCCCAGAAAAAGCACCCTTTCAGCCACGGCCCATTATCTTGCCTTTGTGGCAGTGGGAACCTGTGCGGCGACCACCAGTACGCCGGACCGACTTGTGGCGCACTGCCTATCATCGACCCCTTTAGTTCCACATCAGCTAACCAGGCCACATTTCGCGCTACTGCCATCATCGAGAAGTTCGGTTGGGAAACTTTTCTCGTACCGCTTCATTTCATTTTGAAGACCCTCATGACCATGGTGCTGATCACTCGCGGATTAACCAAGATTCTTCACCACATCGTTGCTGGTGGTCTCCCTCACCTGCACGAAGTCACACTTCCCCGAATCGCCAAAGTTATGCTGAAGCCGTCAGAAACCACTCCCCAAGCTCATGCCAGGGAAACTAACTGCCGCGACCTCCAGGGGAAGGTTACTTTTCTAGCACTTCCACACAATGTTGATACGCTTCTTTTTTCATGATTTTCTTCACGTTTTTGGCATATCGTGTGAGAAATTAGCATGTTTATTAGAGCCTGAGCCATGTTGTAGTATCAGCACAACAACTGCTTCGCGCCTGGGTGCCAAACAGTTTACGCGTTCATGATGGGTGGGCCGAAGCTGTCGTTGTTTAGCGTCCCGATGGATCGGACTAGGCGTGAAATATAGAACATGCACAGAGTGCGCAAGCCCCTTGGAGACATCAGTGAAGTGTGAGAAGTCCATATCGAGCCCCGCTGTGGACTCGGAGACTATGTGCACATTATCAAGGGAGAAGTGTGGATACCTCGTGGGAGGCCCATTATTCGTGCTGATGCTGTGTCGATGACTCTTCCAAATCTGGCGACCTTTCCTAGTAGGAAGCCAACGCAAGAGAGGACCCTTCGTAAGAGAAAGAGGTCTGAAACTTCACACAAACAACCAAAGCTCGCATTTTATCCCTCCAATAATGCGTTTGCGGCTCGTTCGCTGACACCAACGAGGCTGTCGTTGCAGACTGTGAAGAATGTCCACAGGTGTCTGCATATTCACCATCTGATGATGTAAATAGGTTTTATTTGAACTTATAAGTGCCATCATCATATTGGAGCAAGTACAGTTTTCCTGGCTATGCTGGGGTCGTATATCTTACGGCCGTGTTGACCACAAATGGCGAAGTGCTCTCGAAGAAAGTGGTAATGTTCCGAGAGTACCACTGAATCGTGTAGTGCAAAGTTCTTGCTAGAGGCGTTTTTATAAAGGTCACACACGCTTGCAAACCAGTCACGGGATAGTCAATAAAAGCAAAAGCGTTGACTGTTCAAGTTGGTGCTTTGACATAGATATTATCGTGAGGCCGCAACAAAACACAACACACAGGAAGAGAGAGTCAAAGACAGGTGCAAACTACCAACTGGCTTTATTTAAAAAGGATCCACACCTTCATATATATATATATATATATATATATATATATATATATATATATATATTTAAATTCATGTATGAAATTGTTGCTCCGGCACAAGCACTCAAATAATACCCAAGAGGAGGAATATGACATTGTCTTGTGGGTTGAACTCCCAAGCTTCCCTGTTGGCCTGCATGACTGTGCGCTTTGTACAGTGTTACCAAGACCCACTGTCGACGAGTAAATCTTCCCCGTAGCAATATCAACACCCTGCACAAGAGTACCCTACCTCCCCGTAATCACGAAAATTTAAAAAAGACGAAAAATAAATTGGCATTCATAATGTAAAGCGCAATGAAGGTTTCACTCACGCACTCGTCACCTGCTTTTGCAGGGAAAGCTGTTATGACATCAAAACACGAGTCACGCGCGGCGCCATAGTTGTCCGCCGCCACCGGTGTTCGTAACCACGATCGCGAAATAAGAAAGAAGAACCAAGAACACAGTGGGGCTCGAACCCGGGTCCGCTGTGTGCCAGCCCAGTATTGTACTGCTGAGGCACGCCGGTGCTTGGGACTTGTTCGCAAACTCTCCTGAGGCAGGCTTGATGTCAAAAAACAAATCGCATTAATATGAGTAATAAAACATTTTAGAACAGCAAAAATAACGAGGCATCGCACTATGCGAAAAGCATAAGGAGTAGATCATCCAATGCTCCAACCCATTACAACAGCTTGTTTTTGATCACCTATGAACGGTGGCGCATACCCACTTCACACATTTTTTCCTATTGTTGTCAGCGGATACAATGCTTCTCAGAAGAATGACAAAAAAAGCATAGTGAATACGGGTTTACTACCCAGAAATTATTAATTATGCCCAGCAAGCGTGCTTGATGCAGTTACCCAATCAGTGTTGAGAAAAGGTTCTGAAAGACAGCTCTTCTAACTTTCGCTGTGACTGTGCTGCGCCTTTTGGGCAGGCCTGGCGTTTTTCTAATGGAGAATGTGTTGTGTTTTGTTGCACAATGAGGATGGTCGAACCATTGGTCGCGCTGCGACCATGGCTGTGCACGCGGGCCCACCGGGTTTTGATGAGGAGGCGGACAACTGGGAGGCTTACCGGCTACACTTGGAAGCATACTTCGAGGTGCACGACGTCACGGACGAGAAGAAACGCAGGGCAATTTTGGTCACGGCGTTGAGCACAAAGACAGTGGATTTATTGGCTGCACGATGCGCGCCGGCGAAGATACAGGACCTGAAATACGAAGACGCTGTGAAGTTCCTGGGTGAGCGATTTGCTCCGGCGTGCAACGAAATCGCAGAATCGTACAAGTTCTTCACAAGGAATCAGCTTGCAGGAGAGTCGGTAAATGAATTTCTCGTGGAAATACGAAAGATTGCAAGCAGGTGTAATTTCGGTAGCGCCCTCGACAGGATGCTAAGGGACCGCATTGTTTGCGGCCTGCGCGACGCTAGTGTTCGTCGGCAGCTGTTGGCAAAAGGGGAACTCACGCTGAGGGAGGCGGAAGAGGCAGCGCGTCCAGCAGAGATGACAGCGGCAAACGTGGACCACATAGCCAGCGCGCAAAACACTGACAATGTGCACGCTATGACGATGAAGCGCAGAGTCCAATCAACTAGGCATCCGTCACTACGAGAGTCGGCGAGCAGGGAAGACTGGCGGCACGAAGGGACGTGCCCATGCTGCGACAAAAGTGGTCATACAGCGGAAAAAATGCAAGTTCCGTTCTGTTAAATGCTTCACTTGTAAAAGGCAAGGACACCTAGCCCGTGTGTGCCAGCAGCACCAGTCCCGGCAAAACAAAGTATTCCACTGTGAAATTCAGTGGTCTGATAATGAAGACTACGAACAATTTCTGCTCAACTTGCAAGCGGCATCGGTGAACATGGTCCAGCCAATTTATCGCACCATGGAATGGGATGGCGTGGCTCTCCGAATGCAAGTAGACACCGGTTCCCCCGTGACAATCATCACATGGCCTACCTACACCAAATACCGTCACCTTTGGCCTCGGCTCCAGAAGACTACCTTCCCCGCAGGGGCGCCTGCGCAAGTAGGCGTTTGGTGTGTAGCGACACCACGGACCCGAGCTAACGGGGGAGTTTCTACTCCCTCCCACGCCTAGCCGTGCGTGGCTTTGCCGTGTCCGGGGAAAAGGGGATCCTGGGGGTTGAGCCGACGCTGGGTGATTGGACCGTTAAGGCCCCCCGGCAGAGGCAACACACCCCTTTGGCCCTGGCTTCATGTAGACGGCACCCCTGGGCTGATCCACCCAGGGGAAATCGGCAGTCGCCTTTTCCTATCTCTCTCTCCCTACATCTTCGTCTTTCTTACTTTTTTAGCTTTCCTGTCTACTTCTCGCTTCTGTTTACTTCCAATTTTCCTGGCGGCAAGGGTTAACCCTGTGCAAATAGCCTACCTTGGTCTATGTGCATTGGGTTATGGCAGTGTTGTACGGCTGGCGTCTGCAGTTTTCAGCATCTGTAAACTTGTAGCGTCCCCTCGTTAAGCTCCGTGGTGGGTGGCCGCCAACGCTGCTGAACAAAAATAAGACAGGCATGCACAGAGCATTCCCCTTACTATCTGATCGTACGGGCTTAAAGCGGGTACGCACCGATGATATAAACTTTTTTAACCAGCCCAAAGAAACATATCCTCACTATCATGTTATCCACTGTGAAAAAACTGAAAAGCAAGCCAGAACCGTCTCTCCTTTCCTGGTTTCTAGGTGTCTTACCGAAACTCTTGGCACAGGATACAAGGTAACCAAAATGGCTAGTGGAGACCTTCTCCTCGAAATCCGTGACAAAGAACAGTTTGAAAAGCTAGACCGTCTTTCAGATTTCGGTGGCATACCAATAACCATAACACCACATAGATCGATGAACACAACTCGCGGAGTGGTATCTGACATGGACTTACTTGACTTGACTGAGACTGAACTTTTGGAGGGGTGGAAGAGCCAAAATGTCACTAATGTGCAGAGAATCATTATTAGAAGAGATAATAAGGAAACACCGACGAAACACCTAATACTCACATTTGCATCCAGTAAACTACCGGAATCTATTCAAACAGGGTACACAAAGACATCTATCAGGCCGTACATACCAAACCCTCGTCGTTGCTTCCAATGCCAGAGGTATGGCCATGGCTCTAAAACCTGCCGTGGTCGCCAGACTTGTGCGCAATGTGGAGTCCTAGGCCACGTGTCTGAGAACTGCAAACAACCGCCACACTGTGTAAACTGCGAAGGAAACCATGCCGCATACTCACGCTCCTGCACATACTGGAAAACAGAAAAAGAAATAATTACGTTGAAGGTGAAGGAGAACATTACATTTAAGGAAGCACGGCGAAGAGTCGCTCCATTCTATGGAGCTACATACGCTGATGCGGCTCGTCAAGGGGCACCGCCGCACCAGCCCTCGCCACTCCTTCGGCCCGCACATACCGAGCCGGACGTTGTGGCACCTGCCCCCAAGGCGGTTGTAGCCCAGGCTACACCGCCTACTCCCAAACAGAGACTGGAGACTCCAAAGTCCTCGGGTCTCAAGGCCTCAGCTCACCAGGCGAGGCCCGAAATTCGAACTAGCAGCCCGCACGTGCGGGCATCCAGTGCCTCCGAGGAGGCAATGGATACGTCGGTACCCGTGGTGCCGAAAGAGCGGCGTGGCTCCTTGGAGCGCGCCAAGAAAACAAAAAAGCCGATAACAGGGCCTGGTGACGGCCCTGTTAAGTGAACTCAAACTACCTGTCTAAACAGCCACTCGCTTTTCGTACACACAGCACTATTTTACATTCACTATGAACACTCAAATTATATAATGGAACGTCAGGGGCCTTCTCAGAAACCTTGACGACATCCAAGAGCTCTTACACGAACACTCTCCAAAAGTGCTGTGTGTACAAGAAACACACCTTAACTCAAAACACACAAACTTTCTTCGTAAATACGTTATTTTCCGAAAGGACCGTGTTGATGCTATGACATCATCCGGAGGTGTTGCCATCATAGTGAATCAAGGAATTGCATGCACACACTTACAACTCCAAACATCCCTTGAGGCAGTGGCTGTTCGAGCAGTTCTTTTTGACAAACTGATCACAATCTGCACTATCTACATCCCTCCTAGCTATCAGCTGCAAAAACGTGACTTACACACTTTAATTGATGAACTTCCGAAGCCCTATGTTCTCCTTGGAGACTTAAATGCGCATAGCAGGCTATGGGGTGACTCTCGGTATGACGCGCGAGGTCGACTGATTGAACAGTTTCTTCTCTCCTCTAGCGCGTGTCTCCTAAATCGAAAGAACCAACCTATTATAATCTCGCCAATAACACCTACTCCTCCATAGACCTAAGCATAGTATCTCCATCTCTTGTGCCTCTACTCCAGTGGAAAGTCGTCAGTAATCTGTACGGAAGTGACCACTTTCCCATAGTTTTGAGCACAAATACAGTAACTGAGTGTCCATCACGTGTTCCCAAGTGGCTCATAAACAGGGCCGACTGGGAACACTTTTATACCATCGCTCGTCTAGGTTGGAATGACATAAGTACTTTGAACATTGATGTTGCTGTCAACTACTTCACAGCATTTTTGATTGATGCTGCAACAAAATGCATCCCACAAACAAATGGACACCCTGGAAAACGGCGTGTGCCATGGTGGAACTCTGAATGCCGAAACGCGCGCAAACAGCAAAACAGAGCTTGGAGGCTGCTTCGGAACTCACCGACAGCCGAAAATCTTGACACCTTCAAGAAAATAAAGTCTCAAGGCAGGAGAACGCGTCGGCAGGCCAGAAGAGAAAGCTGGCAGAAGTTTTTTCAGGGATCAATTCATACACACAGGAAGCTAAAGTCTGAAACATGGTCGGTAGGATAGCAGGAAAACAAGTACACACACTTCCACTCGTAAACACTCAGGGTGACACCTTGGAAGATCAGGCAAACTTCCTCGGTGCACACTTCGAACAGGTGTCCAGCTCATCCCACTATACTGATACTTTCCAAAAATACAGAACAAGAATAGAAAAGCAGAAACTCGAACACAAATGCACTAGATACGAGGCATATAATCAAGCGTTCAGTCTAGCTGAGCTGGGAATGTCTCTAAACTCCTGCAGTACTTCTGCTCCAGGTTCTGACCGTGTTGTTTATGAAATGTTAAAAAACCTACCGATCGAAACACGAAAAACCTTACTTTGTTTGTACAATGTTCTCTGGTTTTCTGGCACTATCCCTAACTCCTGGAAAGGGGCTATTGTAATTCCCATTTTGAAAGAGGGCAAGGACCCTTCTTTACCTTCGAGTTATAGGCCTATTGCACTCACAAGCTGCTTGTGCAAAATCTTCGAAAAAATGATAAACTGCAGACTTGTACATTTCCTTGAAACAAACAATTTGCTCGACCCATTTCAGTGCGGGTTTCGAGAAAGTAGATCCACCACAGACCACCTTGTTCGTATCGAGGCACAGATCAGGGACGCCTTCGTCCATAAACAATATTTTCTCTCGGTATTCCTCGATATCGAAAAGGCTTATGATACTACATGGCGTTTCGGAATTCTAAGAGACCTTTCCCACCTTGGCGTGCGCGGAAGAATGTTCCACATAATCGAAAGTTACCTGTCAAACCGGACATTCCGTGTCCGAGTGGGCACGGCTCTTTCCCAAACATTCGTCCAGGAAACAGGCGTGCCACAAGGTGGTGTACTTAGCTGCACACTTTTTCTCATCAAGATGAATTCCTTGCACTTGTCCATCCCTCGCAATATGTTTTATTGTACATATGTCGACGACGTCCAGCTTGGCTTTAGATCTTGCAACCTGGTAATGTGTGAGCGACAGGTTCAGTTAGGTTTAAACGAGGTCTCCAAATGGGCAGAGGAAAACGGATTCCGACTGAACCCACTAAAGAGCACGTGTGTCTTGTTTTCCCGAAAGAGAGGCATGCACTCAGAACCTGACATTGAATTGAACGGTCAACGTCTGTCTGTCAATGTGGAGAATAAATTCTTAGGATTAATCTTGGACAACAAGTTGACCTTCGTACCGCACATCAAGTATCTAAAAACAAAATGTTTAAAAGCCATGAATGTTTTAAAAGTGTTGTCACGTACTACGTTGGGTAGTGACAGGCAATGTCTCATGAATCTGTATCGAAGCCTCATTCGCACCCGCTTAGATTATGGGGCCATTGTTTATCAGTCTGCAACACAAAGTGCGTTGAAGATGCTGGACCCCGTGCACCATTTGGGCATCCGCCTTTCTACGGGTGCTTTTCGCACCAGCCCCGTAGAAAGCCTTTATGTTGAGTCAAATGAGTGGTCGCTTCATCTGCAGAGAACCTACATGTCCTTTGTATACTTCCTTAAGGTGAAAGCAGACAAGAGGCACCCCTCATACTCTACTATTAATGACTTGGCGAGCTCCATTCTTTTTGAAAACAGGCCTTCGATGAGGCAGCCCTTCTCAGTTCGCCTGAAGGGTCTAGCTGAGGACACTGGAGTGTCACTCGAACACTGTTTAATGGCTCCTGTAGCATACCCGCCACCGTGGCAGTGGCAGACTATAGACTGCGATGTGTCTTTCCTAGAGGTTACAAAACATGCACCTATTGCCCATATCCGAACATACTTTCTGGAACTTCAACACAAATACACACGTCCTGAGTTCTTCACAGATGCCTCCAAGACTAACTCCTCTGTGTCCTACGCTGCTGTCGGCCCATCCTTTTCGGATGCTGGCCCTCTACATCCACGCACAAGTATCTTCACAGCGGAAGCTTACGCGATACTGGTGGCAGCTAAACACATCAAACAATTACAAATACAAAAAGCAGTAATTTATACAGACTCCCTCAGCGTGGTAACGGCTCTGCACAGTCTTAAAAAACAAAAAAACCCAGTCCTTGTCTCACTTTACTCCATTTTGTGCACACTCTACACACACAAACAACATGTTGTAGTGTGCTGGGTGCCAGGGCACCGTGAGATCCAAGGCAACGTGAGGGCGGATCAGCTCGCTGCATCCGTCCATGAGAGCACCGCCATTACATCTATATCAATCCCGGCCCTTGATCTTAAGCCGTCTCTCAAACGAAACCTCAGGGACTACTGGCAGAGCAAGTGGGATACACACACACAAAACAAACTACACGTTATCAAGCCACACCTTGGCCATTGGCCACCAGTATCAAAATCACGTCTAACAGAGGAAACACTAACAAGACTCAGGATAGGACACACACGACACACACACATCTTTTGTCCAGTGGTGAACCACCATTGTGTGATAAATGTGGTGAGGCATTAACAGTTCCTCACGTTTTAATTCAATGTAAACATTTAGACATTCTAAGAAGACAACACTTCCCACTATCCTACCGACAACATATACCTTTACACCCTGCAATGTTCGTCGGTAGGGAACCGCTTTTTAGTCACAAGTCATTATTAGCGTTTTTAAAGGAAATTCATAGTTTTCATATCATATACCCGGGCATCCCGTAGCATGACCTCTCTGGAGAGGTCATCTATTCAGACCGCACACACCTTTCACGACATGGTCATGATTCTATTACTTGTATGTTTTTACCCGCCTTACCGCAAGGAATTTTATGGGCCTTATACAGCCGCTTATCGCAATCATTGTCCATGTTTTAGTAAGATGAACTGGCGCTCTTTGGCCGTGAAATGGCCCTTGCGCCATAAAACATCAAACATCATCATCATCATCATCATCATCAGAAGACTACCTTGCAACTGACTTATTTTCTCGGTCAACTTCCCGTCAAGGGTCAACTCAATATCTCGGTGACGTACGGCGGGACCACACTGGACGCTACCTTGGTGGTGCTGGGGTGCTCTGGACCGGATCTGTGTGGGCGGGACGTCGTCAAAGCCCTCGAACAGCACGGAAGGCAGGTTCTCGCCGTCGGAATGAAGGCTGCCCCCGGTAAGCCATCCTCTACTAAGGACGATTTACAAGTGCAGCAGTTGTTAGACGAGTTTCAGGACTTGTTTTCGGAAGAGCTAGGTTTAATCAAAGGGCCACCCGTTGAGTTACGCTTGCGCGAAGGTGTCGTACCTCGTTTCTTTAAGGCACATGCCGTGCCTTACGGGATGAGTGAAGCCGTTAGCCAAGAGATAGATCGTCTCGTTCAGACAGGAATCTTGACACACGACATCAGGGTGGTGTCTAGTTGCTCAGCAAAAAGTACGTACTCACGGGCGTCGCTATATTCACTGGGCTCACCTCTATCCACGAAGTGGATAGAGGTGAGCCCAGTGAATATAGCCAGCGCGGGACGGACTATCGAAGCCTTACAATCAATGTTTAGTAGGTTTGGTCTGCCCCGAACCATGGTTTCCGATAACGGGCCACAGTTCACTAGCGCGCAGTTTCAGTCGTTCATGAATGAAAACGGAATTCGCCACTTTCGCACCGCGCCTTATCATCCGCAGTCCAATGGTTTAGCAGAGAGGGCAGTGCGAACGATTAAACTGGGACTGCGCAAGAACGCTAGAGGCACACTGCAAGGCCGATTAGACCAAATTTTGTTGCAGTATCGCCGCACCCCTCTGCCCAGCGGGAAAACGCCAGCGTTCATGCTGCTGGGTTTTGAGCCTCGATGCAAGTTGGATAACATCGTGTCAGGTCGGCCATTTTCTCACGCAGATACGGAGCACCCCGGAACCACTCGCCAAGTTGGAGACTCTGTTTGGTACAGGAACTACGGGACAGGAGCCAGGTGGAACGCTGGCGTCGTACAGATCCCCGAAGGCCACCGCATGGTAACCATCAAGGCCGCAGACGGCGAACATCATCGCCGGCATTATGACCAGTTGAGAGGAAGAGAAACCGACAGCACGGGACTCGCTGCCGGTGAAGCAGAAGTCAAGCAAGAGCCCGGGGTTGAGGCACCGCAGAGGGAAGCTGGCGAAACCGGTGCACCACTGACCTCAAGAGAACCCCAGAGCCCAGGTGCGCCAGACACAGACAGCCGACCAAATACGCATGACAACCAGGTTGGAAATGATGCCAGCGGCGCGCAATCTGATGGCAATAAAGAGTTCGATCCTGGCGAAACCATGTTACGCAAGTCCACCAGAAACCGACGCCCGCCGGATCGCTACCAGCCTTAAGGGGAAAGAAGGCTGATGCATCGTCATTTGCACATGTCACTGCCACTGCGCACATTGTGTGCGCATACCCTTCAGAGGCTATAAAAAGCCTCGCTCCCAATAAACGTTGTTCACTGTTGTACATTCGTGTCTGTACGCTTCACTTACAGACCCAGGCACACGGACATCTCTACAGGAGCAGGCGAACATTGTAGGCGAACACTTTTATACTATATCCAGTTCCGCTAATTACACGCCATCCTTCCTGGCATACAAACAGACAACCGAAAAACAAAAACTACCAGTAACCAGTGGCCTAGATGAGCTGTACAATGCTCCCTTGACACTCCAAAAGTTAAGCACTGTGCTTTTCGACGGGAAAAAAGAGAGCAGTCGGTCTAGACATAATTCATTACACAATGCTTGCGCACCTGTCTCAAGCTGCCGTGCAAGCATTATTGAAGTTCTTTAACATGATTTGGAAAACTGGCAAAATGCCCACAAAATGGAAAATGGCAACCATAGTGCCATTTCTAAAGACTGGAAAACCACCCACTTCACCGGGTAGCTATAGGACCATAGCACTTACAAGCTGTATGGCAAAATCTTACCGATAATAAACATAAGACTAACATACACCCTTGAAATAGACTCTCTCTCCTGCAACTTCGTCTTTATCTCTCACTTCTATCTGTCTATCTCTCTCTTCTGTTTACTTCCAATTTTCCTGGTGGCAAGGGTTAACCTTGTGCAAATAGCCTACCTTGGCCTAGGCGCATTGGGTTATAGTTGCGTTGTACGGCTGGCGTCTGCAGGTTTTAGCATCCGCAAACTTGTAGCGTCCCCTCGTTGGACTCCGTGGTGGGCGGCCGCCAACGCTTCTGAAGAATATAAAACAGGCATGCATAGAGCTTTTCTTCTGCTAAATGATCGAGCCGCCTTAAAGCGGGTTCGCACCGATGACATATATTTTTTCAACCAGCCAACAGAAACATTTCCTCACTTACATGTCATTCACTGTGAGAAAACGGGAAAGCAAGCCAGGACCGTCGGTTTACACCGATGGTTCCAAATCGACACGATATGTTGGAAGTGCGCTAAAACACAATCACAGCGAAAATACAGTTTCGTTACCGCAATGAGCATCTGTATTTACCGCAGAATGCTACGCTTTATCAATAGCGGTGAAAAAAAATCAAAAATGAAAACATCGAGAAAAGTATGATATACCCAGACTCATTAAGTGAACTAAGAGCCCTTCATCCGATAAATGCTCGTTTACCAATGATAGGCGACATCCTACACAACATAACAACAGTTATAGAACAGGGACACAACATAAAGCTTTGCTGGGAACCCCCGCAGGGGCGCCTGCGCAAGTAGGCGTTTGGTGTGTAGCGACACCACGGACCCGAGCTAACGGGGGGTGTCGGCTCCCTCCCACGCCTAGCCGTGCATGGCTTTGCCGTGTCCGGGGAAAAGGGGATCCTGGGGGTTGAGCCGACACTGGGTGATTGGACCTTAAAGGCCCCCCGGCAGAGGCAACACACCCCTTTGGCCCCGGTTTCACGTAGACGGCACCCCTGGGCAGACCCATCCAAGGGAAATCGGCAGTCGCCTTTTCCTGTCTCTCTTCTCCCACATTTTCGTCTTTTTCTCACACTTTTACCTTTCCTGTCCTCTCCTCACTTCTGTTGACATCCTATATTCATGGCAGCAAGGATTAACCTTGTGTAGGTATCCCACCTTGGATAATTACATTGGGTTATAGTAACAGCGTACGGCTTGCGTCGGGAGGGCTTGTTTCAACAAGTCCAACCGCGTCCCCTTGTTGGGCTCCATGGTGGGTGGTGGCCGCTGTTACCGAGCACATTCATACTTCTATGGCTTCACAAGCATCCGCCGACCTTGATCGGTCTCGTAAGAGAGGCTGCACCGAAGCAAGTTATCACTTCTTGACAGAAACTAAAGTTACCTTCGCGAAGTACCACATTATCCACAGTGACAGCACACCTCTAAGAAAACTATCCCCATTTTTGGTGGCCAAGTGCCTAAAAGAAAAAATAGGACCCACATACAAAGCATCCAAAAGGTCAAGTGACCTCCTTTTGGAGCTAACCGAAAAAGACCAAGTGCCTAAGCTATCCCAACTAACCAGCATTGGAGAAACAGCTGTCACTGTTTTGGTCCATCGCTCTCTAAACACCAGCAGGGAAGTTATCTCTGAGGAAGACTTTTTAGGCCTTAGTGACGAAGAGCTCCTCGAAAGTTTCCAAGACCAAAACGTCATCGAAGTCCAAAGAATTGTAATTCGTCGCAATATTCAGGAAGTGCCCACCAAACACGTAATACTAACCTTTGGAACAAGTGAAATGCCTACCTCTCTTAAAGCTGGGTACTTAAAAATAAACGTCAGACCCTACATTACCAACCCCAGACGCTGTTTCAAATGTCAAAGATTAGGACGCGCCTCACACTCTTGCAGAGGCAAAGAAACATGTCCAAAATGCTGCGCAAACGACCACAAATCAGAAAACTGCTCATCCTCGCCCCACTGTGTTAACTGTGACGGGGAACACCCAGAGTATTCCCGGTCATGCCCATGTTGGAAAAAAGAAAAAGAAGTGATAGCTCTGACCGTCAAAGAAAAAAAATAATTCAGCGAAGCGCGATCACGGCTATCATACCTTTTCCACAGAAGTTACGCCGATGTGACGCAGTCGGGGGCAGCGTCACAAAGGCCTCAGGAGTCGACCGCTACCACACCCAGTGGTCCTGTGGTGACTCAAACCACCCCCGTAAAAGAAGCAGCGCCAGCTGCTTTATGCACATCAAAGGGCCCGCAGACTGCGGTCTCCCTGGGCCCTAAACTCAATAGAATGCCAAGGCCTGAGATCCGTTTCTCAGCGCCTCACTCTCGATCTGCCAGCGCTTCAGACAAGGCAATGGAGATCGACCACAAAACTTCGGTGTCATCGACACCGAAGGACAAGCGCTCTCGAGCGTACCAAACAAGACAAGGACAAAGTCTCAGTAACCACAATAAGTAAGCGATAACCGTAATGGTTATCGTATTTCTGTCTATTTATATTTCTTAGTACTGTCACCTATCATCTTTTATACCGATCAATCCCCAGAAGTATATTTACTTAACTTTATTCCGCCATGGCTTTTATTGTACATTGTAACTATAGAGGCGCGTCCTAATCTGTTTTGCACCAAGAGACAAATCTTGGTGCAAAACACGGCCATTTCCTAAAAGGCTTCAAAGTTGCCCGAAAGGACCGCGAACATCGCAACCGTCTTTCAGGGGGAGTAGCCATAGTCGTGCAGGGCAGCACTCCTACGCGAGATGTCCAAATAAACACATCTTTCGAGGCCGTAGCCGTCACCATCCTATCATGCAAAACCATCACCATCTGCTCACTGTATATCCCACCTCACACCCTTTTCACCACCAAAAACCTAGAAAATTTAGTGGAACCATTTATTTTAGTTGGAGATTTCAATGCTCATTCAACCCTTTGGGGTAGCGACAAAACTGACGCAAGAGGGCAAGCCATGGAAGATTTCATTTATCAAATGACATCTGCCTTCTTAATTCCGGGGCTTTTACCTACTTTTCACCAACCTCACGCACATTTAGTTGCTTAGATCTCGCCATGTGTTCATCGTGTATTTTTAATGATTTTAAATGGGACGTGGTCAACACGTCTTATGGTATTGATTATCTACCCGGCATCATAAAACTCGTACCATCCTATCCAACTTTAACAAGCAGGCCACGCCGGTGGAAACTGCAGCTCGCGAATTGGCCAGTTTTAACAGCAAACGCTAAGCTCGATGAAGTTTTCTCATCGGAGCTTTCTGTTGAGGAACTAAATGAAGAGTTCTTTAAAGTTTTAATCTTAGCAGCAGAAAAGGCAATACCGCAATCATCCGGCATCGTACGCAAAAAACTCAACCCTTGGTAGACAAACGAGTGTACTGATGCCAAAAAACAACAAAATAAGGCCTGGGGAATTCTACGAAGATACCCCACCTACACCAACCTCATCAACTTCAAACAGGCAAAAGCCAGAGCCCGATTTATTCGAAGACAGGCAGAAAAGGATTCATGGCAAAAATACATATCGTCAATTAATAGTTCAGTCACATCTAAACACATCTGGGACCAGGTGAGGAAGTTCAAGGGAGAGTACTCCTCCTACACAATACCACTGCTTACAAGTCCAGACGCACAATCAACACTAGAAGACCAGGCCAACCTATTAGAACACTTTTATAAGGTATCATGCTCAGCAAATTACACCAATACATTCCTGAAATATAAAGAAAATGCAGAAAGACGAAGATTGCCTATACTAGCAGTACCTAAAATGAAAGTTTTAACCTTCCGCTTACGCTGCACGAATTAAATAGGGTACTTTCTGCCGGTAAAAAAACGGCAACAGGGTCTGACCAGATACACTACGCAATGTTGGCACACCTATCCTAAGCATCCGCGAAGGCACTTCTCCAATTCTTCAACAAAATATGGGACTCTGGCATAATGCCTGAAGGTTGGAAAAAAGCCATAGTCATACCATTCCTAAAACCTGGTAAACCCGCAACAACCCCAAGTAGCTACAGGCCCATTGCATTAACAAGTTGCCTTGCAAAAACTTACGAAAGCATCATAAATATTAGACTTACTTTGACTCTGGAATTGGAGCACCTAATAGACGCACACCAATGTGGATACAAAAAGGGCTGTTCCACCACTGATCACATTGTTAGGCTGGAACAAGAAATACGACAAGCATTTCTACACAAACAGTTCTGTCTCTCGGCCTTCTTTGACTTAGAGAAAGCATATGACACTACTTGGAGATATGGAATCCTCAGAGATCTAGCTAACTTAGGGATTCGTGGAAAAATGCTTAACTGCTTTCACGATTTTTTATCGAATAGAACTTTTCAAGTACGTTTGGGTACGGTACTATCACGAATATTTGTCCAAGAAAATGGTGTACCACAGGGCTCCGTTTTGAGCACCACCCTGCTTATAATGAAAATGAACTCCATCAACAGGGCTATACCCCGTACAGCCATGCACTCCATCTATGTTGACGATCCCCAAATTGCATGCCGAGCCTCCAGCCTATCATCCTGCGAAAGGCAACTCGAAATTACGATAAATCGGCTTATCAAATGGGCCGACCGAATTGGTTTCCGCTTCTCAGCCCAAAAAACCACGGCTGTTCTCTTTACGCAAAAAAGAGGATTGTTCCCTGAACCCGCGCTCAAACTATACAACATCAACATGTCGGTAAAACAAGAACACAAATTTCTAGGAATCACATTCGACCGAAAACTAAACTTTCTGCCACACATAAACGCACTGAAAACTAAGGCGAACAGAGCACTCAACATGCTCAAAGTACTCTCCCATAAACACTGGGGTTCCGATCGACTCTGCCTTATATGTATATACCGATCTCTTGTACGCAGCATTTTAGACTACGAATGCGTAGTCTACGACTCGGCGTGAAACTCCTACGTCCGCCGTCTTGACCCCATACACAACCTCGGTCTCCGTCTGTCAAGTGGTGCTTACAGAACATCACCTGTGCAATTCTACGTATGCACATCACCTGTGCATACGTAGAATGCAATGAGCCCCCTCAATGTGATCGAAGAGCATTACAAACCTTGTCATATGTTTTAAGAATAAGGTCGTCACCTGAACACATCTGCTACGAAATTGCCGCGAAATGTGACTCACGCTCACACTACCTCAACAAACCAAACCTAATCAAACCACTTTTCCTACGTTTCGAGGAATACTGTGGCTTTTATACCGTCCCTGATGGATCACTAGATGTCGCTATTAAACCACCAAGACTGCTGCCATGGTTCGACCTGTCGCAGCTATGCGAATTTTCACTAAGCCGTTTAAAAAAAAAAGCACCCCACCAGAACACATAATCCAAGAATTTTATACACTTCTGCACGAATATAGGAATTACGAAGAATTTTACACAGATGGCTCAAAAACGGAAGACCACGTGGGTATTGGGATTGCGACGACGAAAAGCGCAATTTCTGTAAAAGTACCTCATAGTTTTTCCATTTTTTCAGCTGAAGCTTATGACTTGAGTGAAGCAGTTCGGAAAATCATTGCTGAAAAATACAAGAAAGCAATCATATACACCGACTCACTAAGCACACTAAAAGCACTACATATAAAATCCGAATGTGAGCCAATAGTGGGTGACATTTTAAACATGGTATATTTAAACAGCCAGGCAGCCTGCATCTGTTTCTGCTGGGTCCCAAGTCATGTTGGGATACCCGGAAACGAAAAAGCAGATAAGTATGCTTCCCAGGCAGCCCATAAAACAGTAACAAAAGTGAAAATTCCTCTTAAAGATATCCAGAGAACAATTCGACTGGCTATACTAGCAAAATGGCAAAAGCAATGGGACACCTGCACGAACAATAAGCTCCACCTGGTGAAACCCACACTCGGGGAATGGAAGACCTGCCGTCACCAGCAACGGTTTATTGAAGTTGTATTATGCCGATTTCGCATTGGACACACACACTTGACACACAACTTCTTACTCGCAAAGGAAGAACAACCAACCTGTGAAGAATGCCAAGAAGCGTTAACACTTATGCACATCCTAATCACATGTCCTACCATTGAAACACAGAGACAAAAACATTTCAGCAAGCTATACAAACAACACGTACCTTTACACCCTGCTTTGTTCCTAAGAGATGACCCTCTAGTACCTACCTCTGCCTGACTTGCTAAACTTTCTGAAAGAATGTAACCTGTTAATTAAGCTTTAAAATGTTCTGTTTTCAGTGTCCATTCCTGAAAGTCTTGTGTCTGGCGCGCCATAAAAACCAAATTAACCTAACCTTTGCTGGGTACCGAGCCATGTCGGAATCTGTGGAAACGAGAAAGCAGATGAGTGTGCAACAAAAGCATGACGTAAAGAAATAAATAACGTGAGCATTCCTTACAAAGATGTCGTAAAATGAGTACACCACAAACTCAAAAATGCATGGCTGACTAGATGGCACTCAGAAACGGAAAACAAGCTCCACCTAGTGAAACCCACTTTAGAAGAATGGAAGTCCTGCTCACAGAGAACGGTTCACAGAAGTAGTTTTATGTCATTTACGCATTGGACACACACACCTCACCCGCAATTACTTACTAGCAAAAGAGGACAAACCTCCGTGTTCGAAACGCAGAGGCGAGCTATCAGTAAATCATATTTTATTGTCATGCACTAAACTAGAAGAATTACGGAAAAAAACATTTTATCATATTTTACAATCAACATATACCTCTTCATCCTGCACTGCTTTTAAGTGAAGATGCGCTTGTTTGTTTTCAAAACTCGAAAGTTTTTTCCTAAAACAAGCAGGATATTTAAACAAACTCTAAACTTATATACTCTGCATCGTCTAAATACACAGGAACACCTCGTAGGGCTTCCCACTTTTGAGAAGACGATTGAGGTTTTTTTAGACCTTGTTGGTATCCTCGAGACTCTTGCCTTGACAAGGACTCGGCAAGGCATGCCAACATTTTAAAAGAATGTAACCATGCGTTTGGTGCATGATGGCCTAAGCTGCCTATGTGCCGCAAAAACCAAACCAAACCAAACCAAACTTTTTTGCAGGACCAGAAAAATGCTGCTGTAAGTGGTCTTCAGTGGGTGAGCCGTCTGCGAAGTACAAGGCTACTGTAAGATTTCCAGGACCTAACCGGGAAAGTTTGCACTCATCTCCAAGCACCAGTCTGCAATGCCGTCCTGCCTTCATGTCCACTCGTTTCAATGTCAAGCACTGCCTACCTCCCTCCACAAAAGGCACAGCACCTTCCAGGAAACACTCTTCATTACCATGTTAACTTAATGCACGAGAGTGGGCTTTTTCATGAAGGAAGAAGTGGATATTTAAAAAAAAAATGTAGTGTTGTGAAAGGTGTTTTGAAATGCAAATGGATGTTTTCACGTGGCTAATAAACATCGCCCAGGATGGATGTTTGATGGTGTGAACACCAGATAAGGCAATCTTAGCTTAGAAGAGTAATGTACAATTGAGCTCGGATTGTATTGTAACCTCTAAGCTGTCTTATCTCTAAGCTGTCTTATCTCTAAGCTGTCTAAAACGGGGCCCTTCGGGAGCTTTTGGCACTTCCAACGAATGCACAGCTGGCATATTATAGCAAACACTGTGAACAGATGCATTAAAAAAATTTCCAACATGAGGCTGCTTACTGGTAGTCTTTGGAGCTCGAGTGTAGTGGGCGAGTGGAAATTTACTACATTATGAGATTGTGTTGCTGCAATGCATTTTAGTTGTTTATGCCATATTGTTCCATTTCTTTCTGATAGTCATTTTGAGAATTGATGTAGCGACACCACGGACCCGAGCTAACGGGGGAGTTTCTACTCCCTCCCACGCCTAGCCGTGCGTGGCTTTGCCGTGCCCGGGGAAAAGGGGATCCTGGGGGTTGAGCTGACGCTGGGTGATTGGACCTTTAAGGCCCCCCAGCAGAGGCAACACACCTCTTTGGCCCCGGCTTCACGTAGACGGCACCCCTGGGCTGACCCACCCAGGGGAAATCGGCAGTCGCCTTTTCCTATCTCTCTCTCCCTACATCTTCGTCTTTCTTACTTTTTTACCTTTCCTGTCTACTTCTCTCTTCTGTTTACTTCCAATTTTCCTGGCGGCAAGGGTTAACCCTGTGCAAATAGCCTACCTTGGTCTAGGCGCATTGGGTTATAGTGGCGTTGTACGGCTGGCGTCTGCAGTTTTCAGCATCTGTAAACTTGTAGCGTCCCCTCGTTGGGCTCCGTGGTGGGTGGCCGCCAACGCTGCCGAACAAAAATAAGACCGGCATGCATGGAGCATTCCCTCAACTGTCTGATCGTACCGGCCTAAAGCGGGTACGCACCGACGACATAAACTTCTTCAACCAGCCAGTAGAAACTTTTCCCCACTTCCACGTCATTCACTGCGAAAAAACCGGAAAGCAAGCCAGGACCGTATCTCCTTTCGTAGTTGCCAGGTGTCTTAATGAAACTCTCGGGGCTGGATACAAAGTAACCAAAATGGCTAGCGGAGACCTTCTTCTCGAAATTCGGGACAAAGCACAATTTGTAAAGCTAGACAGCCTCTCAACGTTTGGTGACGTGCCGATCACCGTAACACCACACAGATCCATGAACATCACTCGCGGAGTAGTATCTGATGCAGACTTACTTGAACTCACCGAAACTGAACTTTTGGAAGGGTGGAAGAGCCAAAATGTCAATAATGTACAGAGAATTATAATCAGAAGAGATAATAAGGAAATACCAACGAAACACTTGATACTCACGTTTGCATCCAGTAAACTACCAGATTCCATACAAACAGGGTACACAAAGACATCTATCAGACCGTATATACCAAACCCTCGTCGTTGCTTCCAATGCCAGAGGTATGGCCATGGCTCTAAAACCTGTCGTGGTCGCCAGACTTGTGCACAATGTGGAGTCCTAGGCCACGTGTCTGAGAACTGCAAACAACCGCCACACTGTGTAAACTGCGAAGGAAACCATGCCGCATATTCACGCTCCTGCACGTACTGGAAAAAAGAAAAAGAAATAATTACATTGAAGGTGAAGGAGAACATTACGTTTAAGGAAGCACGGCGAAGAGTCGCTCCATTCTATGGACCTACATACGCTGATGCGGCGCGTCAGGGGGCACCGCCGCACCAGCCCTCGCCACACCTTCGGCCCGCGCATACCGAGCCGGCGGTTGTGGCACCTGCCCCCAAGGCGGCTGTAGCCCAGGCTACACCGCCTGCTCCCAAACAGAGGCCGGAGACTCCAGAGTCTTCGGGTCTCAAGGCCTCCCCTCACCAGGCGAGGCCTAAAATCCGAACTAACAGCCCGCACGTGCGGGCATCCAGTGCCTCCGAGGAGGCAATGGATACGTCGGCACCCTTGGTGCCGAAAGAGCGGCGCGGCTCCTTGGAGCGCGCCAAGAAAACAAAAAAGCAAATAACAGGGCCTGGTGATGGCCCTGTTAAGTGAACCCAACTCCCCGTCTAAACAGCCACTCGCTCTTCGTACACACAGCATTATTTTACATTCACCATGAACACTCAAATTATACAATGGAACGTCAGGGGCCTTCTTAGAAACCTTGACGACATCCAAGAACTCTTACACGAACACACACCAAAAGTGCTGTGTGTACAAGAAACACACCTTAATTCAAAACACACAAATTTTCTTCGCAAACACGTTATTTTTCGAAAGGACCGTGATGATGCCATGACATCATCCGGAGGTGTTGCCATCATAGTGAAACAAGGAACTGCATGCACACACTTACAACTACAAACATCCCTTGAGGCAGTGGCTGTTCGAGCGGTTCTTTTTGATAAACTGATCACAATCTGCACTATCTACATTCCTCCTAGCTATCAGCTGCAAAAACGTGATTTACACTCTTTAATTGATCAACTTCCGGAACCTTATGTTCTCCTTGGAGACTTTAATGCGCATAGCAGGCTATGGGGTGACTCTCGGTATGACGCGCGAGGTCGGCTGATCGAACAGTTCCTTATCTCATCAAGCGCGTGTCTCCTAAATCGAAAAGAACCAACCTATTATAACCTCGCTAATAACACCTACTCCTCTATAGACCTGACCATAGTATCTCCATCTCTTGTGCCTTTACTACAGTGGAAAGTCGTCAGTAATCTGTACGGAAGTGACCACTTCCCCGTAGTTTTGAGCACAACGACAGTAACTGAGTGTCCACCACGCGTTCCCAAGTGGCTCATAAACAGAGCCGACTGGGAACAGTTTTATACTATCGCTTGTCTAGGTTGGAATGACATCTGTACTTTGAACATTGATGTTGCTGTGAACTACTTCACAGCGTTTTTGATTGATGCTGCAACAAAATGCATCCCACAAACAAATGGACACCCTGGAAAACGATGTGTGCCATGGTGGAACGATGAATGCCGAAACGCGCGCAAACAGCAAAACAGAGCTTGGAGGCTTCTTCGTAACTCACCGACAGCCGAAAATCTTGAAACCTTCAAGAAAATAAAGTCTCAAAGCAGGAGAACGCGTCGGCAGGCCAGAAGAGAAAGCTGGCAAAAGTTTTTATCAGGGGTTAATTCATACACACAGGAGGCTAAAGTATGGAACATGGTCAGTAGGATAGCAGGAAAACAAGTACATGCACTTCCACTCGTAAACACTCAGGGTGATACCTTGGAAGATCAGGCAAACTTCCTCGGTGCACACTTCGAACAGGTATCCAGCTCGTCCCACTATACTGACACTTTCCAAAAATACAGAACAAGAATAGAAAAGCAGAAACTCGAACACAAATCCACTAGATACGAGGCATATAACCAATCTTTCAGTCTAGCTGAGCTCCGAACATCTCTAAACTCCTGCAGTACTTCTGCCCCAGGCTCTGACCGTGTGATGTATGAAATGTTAAAAAACCTACCAAACGAAACCCGAAAAACCTTGCTTTGTTTGTACAATGCTATTTGGTCTTCTGGCACTATTCCTACCGCCTGGAAAGAGGCCATTGTTATTCCCATTTTGAAAGAGGGCAAGGACCCTTCTTTACCCTCGAGTTATAGGCCTATAGCACTTACAAGCTGCTTGTGCAAAGTCTTCCAAAAAATGATAAACTGCCGACTTGTACATTTTCTTGAAACAAATAATTTGCTCGACCCATTTCAGTGCGGGTTTCGAGAAAGTAGATCCACCACAGACCACCTTGTTCGTATCGAGGCACAGATCAGAGACGCCTTCGTTCATAAACAATATTTTCTCTCTGTGTTCCTCGATATCGAAAAGGCTTATGATACAACATGGCGTTTCGGAATTCTAAGAGACCTGTCACACCTTGGCGTGCGCGGAAGAATGTTTCATATAATCGAAAGTTACCTGTCAAACCGGACATTCCGTGTCCGTCTGGGCAGTGTGCTCTCTCAAACATTTATCCAGGAAACAGGCGTGCCACAAGGTGGTGTGCTTAGTTCCACACTTTTTATTATTAAAATGAATTCTTTGCACTTGTCCATTCCCCGCAATATGTTCTATTGTACATATGTCGACGACGCTCAGCTTAGCTTCAAGTCATGCAACTTGGCCATGTGTGAGCGGCAGGTTCAGCTGGGTTTAAATAAGGTCTCCAAATGGGCAGATGAAAACGGATTTCGGCTTAACCCACAAAAAAGCACGTGTGTCTTGTTTTCTCGAAAGAGAGGCATGCACTCGGAACCCGACATTCGGCTGAACGGGCAACGTCTGTCCGTCAAAGCCGAGCATAAATTCTTAGGCTTAATCGTGGACAACAAGTTGACCTTCGTACCCCACATAAAGTATTTAAAAACAAAATGTTTAAAAGCCATGAATGTTATAAAAGTGTTGTCGCATACTACGTGGGGTAGTGACAGGAAATGCCTCATGAACCTGTATAGAAGCCTAATTCGCACCCGCTTAGATTATGGGGCCATTGTTTATCAGTCTGCGACTCAAAGTGCTTTGAAGATGCTGGATCCCGTGCACCATTCGGGCATCCGCCTTTCTACGGGTGCTTTTCGCACCAGCCCCGTAGAAAGCCTTTACGTTGAGTCAAATGAGTGGTCGCTTCATCTGCAAAGAACCTACATGTCCTTTGTATATTTCCTTAAGGTGAAGGCAGACAAGAGGCACCCCTCATACTCTACTATTAATGACTTGTCGAGCTCCATTCTTTTCCAAAACAGGCCTTCGATGAGGCAGCCCTTCGCAGTTCGCCTGAAAAGTTTAGCTGAGGAAACTGGAGTCTCACTTGAACATAGTTTAATGGCTCCTGTAGCATATCTGCCACCGTGGCAATGGCAGACTATAGACTGTGATGTGTCCTTTCTTGAAGTTACAAAACATGCGCCTATTGCCCATATCCGAACATACTTCCTGGAACTTCAACACAAATACACACGTTTTGAGTTCTTTACAGATGCCTCCAAGTCTAACTCCTCTGTGTCCTACGCTGCTGTCGGCCCATCCTTTTCGGATGCTGGCCCTCTACATCCAGGCACAAGTATCTTCACAGCGGAAGCCTACGCGATACTTGTGGCGGCTAAACACATCAAGCAATTACAAATACAAAAAGCAGTAATTTATACAGACTCCCTCAGTGTAGTAACGGCTCTGCACACTCTTAAAAAACACAAAAACCCAGTCCTTGTCTCACTTTACTCCATTTTATGCACACTATACACACTCAAACAACATGTTGTAGTGTGCTGGGTGCCAGGACACCGTGAGATCCAAGGCAACGTGAGGGCGGATCAGCTCGCTGCATCCGTCCATGAGAGCACCGCCATTACATCCATATCAATCCCGGCCTGTGATCTTAAGCCGTCTCTCAAACTAAACCTCAGGGACTACTGGCAGAGCAAGTGGGATACACAAACACAAAACAAACTACACATTGTTAAGCCACACCTTGGTCATTGGCTGCCCGTATCGAAATCGCGTCATACAGAGGTAATACTTACAAGACTCAGGATAGGACACACATACACGACACACACACATCTTTTGTCCGGTGGGGATCCACCATTGTGTGACAGATGTGGTGAAGGATTAACAGTCCTTCACATTTTAATTCAGTGCAAACAATTGGACGCTCTAAGAAAACAACACTTTCCGTTACCCTACCGACAACATATACCTTTACACCCTGCAATGTTCGTCGGTAGGGAACCGCTTTTTAGTCATAAGTCATTATTCGCGTTTTTAAGAGAAATTCATAGTTTTCATATCATATTCCCCGGCATTCCGTAGCACGACCTCTCCTGAGAGGTTTTCGCTGCGGTGGCTACACAAGAAAGCACTTGCCTCACCGCCCTTGGACGCAAGGGCATGAACGGGTGAGGCACTTGTGCTAATGCCATACATATCCACCATCGTCTTTTATTATCACCAACTTTCATCACCTATTCACACCACACACCTTTCACGGCATGGTCATGATTTTACTACTTGTATGTTTTTACCCGCCTTACCGCGAGGAATTTTATGGCCCTTATACAGCCGCTAATCACAATCATCGTCCACATTCCTTGTCCCATGAACTGGCGCTCTTTGGCCATCAAATGGCCCTTGCGCCAAAAAACGCCATATATCATCATCATTTTGAGAATTGAGTGATGATAAAGGGCGATTGTAGAATGTTTTTTTTTTTTTGTCTAATAGAGCCATGTTATAGAGCACAAGAACTTGGACCATACTTCAAGAAAAGTAACAAGAATCTTTAATTTGATTGATTGAGCTTGTAAACATGTGTTATGAAGAAATGGTCAAGCACTGTTACAAGCACTGAGCTTGTAAAGATGTGTTATGAAGAAATTGGAAGTAGTCAGTGCAGTTGAAATGCATTGATTGTACATACCTGGATAACATTTTCCAATGACATGCATATGTAGAGGAAACGAAAGTGAAGATGGCACACCTTCCTTCATGTGTGGGACACTTTGCACCGTGCAGCCCTGCAAAGAAGGGCGCTTGGCAGATGGAACATGAAATTGTTATACCGTTGTGTGAGAAAAAGCATGCATATTAAGGAGAGCGGATGAGTGCAGGTTACGCAAATAGAAACAAGACAAAAGAATGTTAAAACATACTTGCTATTATGACATTACTGTGTACACAATATACGCTTGTGCTCAATCGTGCACGGTTTTAAAAGTGTGTCAAACATTTCGTGTAGCCATTTTACAGAAGTGGACACAACAATTGCCAAATTTTTGGGGGGGGGGGGGGTAATTGTGCAACTTACCCCCCCCCCCCCCCTTAGTAATTGTGCAACTGTGTATACAGACTGCGTACAGTATACACAGAAACCTGGAGAGGAGTGTCGGGGTAAGAATCTCGGCATTCATGGAGAGGAGTGTCCATGGTAAGAATCTCAGCATTCATAAACATGCTGAGATTCTTACCATGGACACCCACGCAGTAAAGACAAGAGTTCAGGAGAAATGTATGTATATTATGACTAATCTTTAATCCTGAAACAAGAAATCTTTAATGCCCTGAAACATGCCCAAAGCCGTGGTCGAGTAGGATATTCGCAAGTGTATAGTGGGTGGCAGCAGTGAAACCTTTCTGCTGCATGGTTGTACATTTCAATTCCCAGGTTGTCACAATTGCTTCGTTACCAGTGCTGACATTCAATTTGCGGCTAGAAGATGCCATAAAGATGCGGATATTCATTGCAACGTGGGAAGGTTGCCACATCTGCTGAACAGAAACGGAGTAGTGGTGAGAAAATGATTCAACAGTTTGGGATTTGCGCGTCGAAATCACAGTATGGAACAGTTGCCTATATAAACTATTGCCTCTTCTGGCTTATCATCACATCAGCAATCTTGCAAGCAAGTATCTTGCGAAGGCAACCGTGCCTGACTGCAAGTTCTGCAGGACTGCTGCATCGGCGCTCGAGGTTGTAATGAAAAAAGTCTGCAAATAAGCAGAGCCATTAAAATCAAATTGATGAAATAACATAATAAAATTTAATGGGACACTACTAGCAAATACTACGTTAACCTAGACTATTTGATAGCATTCTAGAAACTTTGTTTCATGCTAAAGAAATGCTTAGTTTGAAAGAAAATCATGTAAATTTACATGACTTTTTACCTTGTACATGACGTTTATTAGCCTCCAAGCGACTTGGCATTCCTATGCCTGCCATTCACTGCCAAATAGCACAGCATGGCTCAGCAAAAATGGAACTTTTGGACTAGCCACATCAATCTTGAGGGAGTACCTCACGTAAAAGCTAGGCCAGCAGCTATCAAAGTGAATGATTGCATGGTTTTTTCCACGCAGGGATGCACTGAAATCGGGCTTATGTCAGCATTTCATTTAGTTATGAAACTAATGTACATTTATTTTCACTTCTCTGGTATTAAAACACCTAGATATATATGTTTATAACACTCTCAAGTACCATCTTTTTACTTAGACATTTCACTTGCCTCTCATGGCACTTTATAATTCTGATTGCAATTTGTGCACTGTTAAGGGCAAAGTTAGAAATTACATAGACATTTCATTCACTGCATATGTGCTAAATGTAGCAAAAGCTGTAAAAGTAGTCTGAAATATTGCACGTATAATAGAGCATAATGAATGGGCTTGAGCATACCTTTCAGAGCGCCATATTTTGTTGGATCCAAGCGTGGCCTGGCTTTTGTTTTTGTCCGGTTTGAAGCAGCGCCCGTGACACTTCCGTTAATGAGGCCAGCAGTTGAAAATATTCGTACACTAGCCTCATGAACAAAAATGCGATCTTTCGGGCGCTGCATCATATGGTCATAACTCCTGAAAAATATATCCATAGTAACATCATCTCAAACTAAGTGTTATAGCTGTGAACTTTCGGTTTGTCGCCAGTAATGTGGTAATCGGAAGAAGAAAACAGAGCTGCCTAAATACTGCTTCCCTGTCGAACCATGTACCTGCGGATGTGTGTATTTTGTTAGCTCCTCCGCAAGGCAACGGTGCGATGTGGCTAAGCACCGAGCGTACATTATCGGGTGGACAAAGAAAACTAGTGGTTTTCTTGTGAATGGGGCTTTTTGTACAATAGTTTCATTGCAATAGTTGTTGCTCCTGCGTCGGCACGCACAAAGAGTGTGGAATGTGCCGTGGTGGTATTACAGAAGCGCTTTTTGTGCCTCCCAGCCATATCCCTACGCCGATGTAGGTGTTCCTGTATGGATCACTGTTAGACGCGATATCAGTTTCCGTATCAAATAATGTGCTATGATTTGCAAGGCCAACGCCTCCTAGATTTCCTTGACAGGGCATTATTTCCTTGGGGGATTTCCTTGGCAGGAATTTGCTTGGCAGCGTATATTACGGGGCCTCACCCCACACTCGGGTTGCTAAGTGCAACCCTTTATCACAAAATCTCAACCGCTAGTAAATTTTAAAGTCATGTCATCAAAGTAATTCTAAGTGCTGAATCAAAAACAAAGCAAACAAGGTGAGCAAAAGAGGAAATCAAAAAAACACAAAAAGTAACCTCACGTTGAGATTCGAACTTGTTACCTAAATAACAAGCCTCAAAACAAGCCGAAAAAAAGCTAAATCACCACGTCAGGTACACGTTTAAAGAAGCATATTTCCTTACAGAGGCCGATTTATGTACAGTTTTTTTAGCTTAAAATGTCCGCAATGCCAAAGTTTTGCTGATTCCGAGGGGTAGGAGTGCTATGGTGGCGTGTACGAGGCGCTGGTGCGGCGCTCCGTCGATCGTGCCGGACGGACATGAGGCGGCCGAAGGCGGTCGTCAAGTGGTCGCGGAAATCAGTGGAGAAGTACTCGCCTGCGCTTTTCGTCGAAGACTCGCGACAGACGGTCTTCGGGAGACACGGGTGGTTGCACAAATGCGACCGTGCGTCAACGTGCAGCCATATTCGTGGATTATTTCGCCCCATTACGATAGCTTCGTCACTGCGCTCGCTGGTGTTGCTTGTTTTTGTTGACCTTCACTTGTGGCTCACACCCACTGTGGGGGATTGGCTGGTTTGTTGTTCTGCTTCTTCGACTTCTACATACTCGGCTTAGTGAAGCTGTGAGGAGTGACGAGTGGGTACGGAGGCAAAGCGCGCCCGGGGCGTGATCTCACGCGTCCTGGGGTCCACGTCGCTTCAGGTACGTGCGTGGTGCGTCCGTACGTCTAGTGCGCAATTTCCTTGGAACTTCCAGCAACTGGCAATTCCATTGAGGTGAGCGTGCGAGGATGTTCGTTGTAATTAACGAGAGCCAACGGTGGATGAGCTGGTATGAGATGGTGTTCAGAAATGAAGTGTTTGATCAACAAGGCGATGCCCGCCGTGGTGGTCTGATGGCCGTAAGGTACTCGGCTGCTGACCCGCAGGTGGTGGGATCGAATCCCGGCCGCGGCGGCTGCATTTCCCTGTGCTCAGATTAGGGTGCACGTGAAAGAACCCCAGGTGGTCGAAATTTTCCCATAATCATATGGTGGTTTTGGGACGTCAAACCCCAAAGGTCAGTGGACATAGGAAAAGCACATCGGGGCTTTGCCGCTCCACCGTACAGCAGGTGTGTGCGGAGTGGGTCCTGTGGCGTTCTTTGCGATTTTAATTTGTGATGGGGAATAGTGTAGATGCGTAGACGTGGCGAGAGCACGCGTCTTCAGGTTCAGACGCCGCGTGAAGATGTGAAATAAAAATGCCTTCGCTTGCCACTGCAACTGTAAACAGAAACACCAACCAAACCCCATTTTCTAGAGGCTTTTTTATTTTTCGTTGCGAAACGGGTGAATTCGAAAAGCGGAAATAGCTTGGCACATACATACACACTTCTACACACATACATACATACACATCGCACATGCATACACATCGTATACACACTTCTAGCTTTCCTCCGAAACAGTAATGATAATTTCCTCAATAGTTTTATTAATATGAGTAGGAATGTTAAAAAAAATAAGAAACTTGAGTATGTACGTGTGAACATAACAAAATAAAAGAGACCCTCCATATATGAAATACACACGGAAACATTTATTTTCCCAGAGCAATCGTAAGTGTAAACACAGCTAGCGCACTCCCTGCACGCGAATACCGCGTCAGCCGGGGCGGCGTGCCGCCACCGTCTCGGACACTCGACGCACCCACGCCGTTTACCCCGGTATCATGGGTAAATCCGAACACTCCTTCTATCATTGAATTTATTGTCGAACTCACCCCGCAGGGGGTGAGTGGGCCGATCCCGGAGGTAGTGCAATACCGGGCCAACCCGTGGCGGAGGTGAAGCAAGCTTCAAGCACTCCGCCGCATCACAAAAATAAGTTTAATATCTTGGATCCAAATAGGATCCGTATCAGATATTAAGCTGATAAGAACAGAGTGAGGTTGTCAAAAGAGGCAGCACACAAGAGAGAAGTAGAAGTCTCGGCCTTGCTGGCCCGATCAAAGGCCGCCCGGACCTCCGGGACCACCGGGCCTGACCAAGGGTGCGGCGCCCTACCGGCTGCCCCAGCGTCCACCCTTTCTCACCAAAGGGCTTGGCCAGTCGTCATGGCTTAGAGCCATGGTGGAGCTGCATTGGAGCAGGCCGGCAGAGCAGGGGCTGAGCCGCACGTCCACCCAGGGCCGGGGAACCCTGGGCTTAGTCGGGAAGGCCGCCTTGGGCGACCACCCGCCAGCTAAGCAAGCGACCCCAGAGCTTATAGCTCAATACAGCGGTGATAGCGGGGTGA
This sequence comes from Rhipicephalus microplus, assembly GCF_043290135.1. Taxonomy (NCBI): domain Eukaryota; kingdom Metazoa; phylum Arthropoda; class Arachnida; order Ixodida; family Ixodidae; genus Rhipicephalus; species Rhipicephalus microplus. The sequence goes on along the minus strand of NC_134705.1, from coordinate 85,842,595 downwards.
GCCTTTTGCCCACCGCGGAGCGTCACTCCCCTGCTGCCGCACCCCGAAGAGAGGCCGCAAGCGGATCCCGCAGGCATAACACCTTCGCGGGTCCAAAGACCCCAGACAGTCCTGCTGGAGAGGCCAGGCGGTCAGGGGTGGGTTTGGACCCACGCCCTGACCTCAGGACAGGGGAAGAACGTATAAGTTGCGGTGCAACTGCCCAGTCAGCTCCCGAAGGAACCCGGTTTGGATGCACCGCAAGCGTAAGAAGGAAGCGGGAAAAGAGAAGCGAGAGGAGAAAGAAAAAAAAGAGTGAAAAGGGTTGTCCCCCCTCAAGGGGGGGCATCCAACCCCGGCCCAAAGGCCAAAAATGTAGTCCCGAGAGGTAGGACTACACTTTGATCTTAGCCTACTACACTTTGATCTTAGCCAAAAGGCCGAGAAGCGATGCAATTCATTAGCACGTAATTAAAATCCATTCTTTCACACCTCGTACTTAGTTCTGGCCAAAAGCCGGGCAAACAGTAGCAAAGCAATTCCGACGTCCACCCATGCACAACCAGCATTGTGCACCGACAGCGGCAGCGCTGGCTTCACGGCATTGCTTTTATCCCCAGTCCGCTTGAAGTTTCTAGTTTCGCTTACAAACATGTTAAAACTGAAACCTTCTTTTTCCCAGAGGTCGAAGCCACGCGTGCTTGCTTGCATGCGTACTCTCTATGCGCCCATGACGTCACACCAAATGCTTGCCGGCGAACATTATCAGGCATGTCGCGAGAGATGCTACAGCACTTGTTTTAAAAACTGATGCATAGTGTACATGTCCAACTCGAGCACCAAAGTCTGGAAGGAAAAAAAAAAAAAAAATGATTGTGCAAAATGTGAATACGTCACCCATCCAACATGGCTTCTACGCCGGCTGCCCAAGCAACGCCTCTGCAACGACGCCCACAATCATCGGCAAAAAGGTGAAAAGGTGGTGCCTTTGGCTGCTTCAGCACGCTCAACATATGCCTTGCAAGTTCCGACGTGTCGGAACACCGCACCGAGGTCGACGAAGGTCCTGCCGTGAAAGGCAGACCCGGGAATGCGTGCGAAACGTCTACCGCGTGGGTTGGTTGTGAAGCCGGTGAATGAAGGATCATGTGGCAGAGGGTGACGGAACGTGAGTGTGCGACTTGCCGCTGCGATGTCGTTCAAGCGTTCAACGGGCCGGCAGGTTCTGTCTGTCGTGGTCGAAAACGTCCGAGTTTTGCTGATTCCGAGGGGTAGGAGTGCTATGGTGGCGTGTACGAGGCGCTGGTGCGGCGCTCCGTCGATCGTGCCGGACGGACATGAGGCGGCCGAAGGCGGTCGTCAAGTGGTCGCGGAAATCAGTGGAGAAGTACTCGCCTGCGCTTTTCGTCGAAGACTCGCGACAGACGGTCTTCGGGAGACACGGGTGGTTGCACAAATGCGACCGTGCGTCAACGTGCAGCCATATTCGTGGATTATTTCGCCCCATTACGATAGCTTCGTCACTGCGCTCGCTGGTGTTGCTTGTTTTTGTTGACCTTCACTTGTGGCTCACACCCACTGTGGGGGATTGGCTGGTTTGTTGTTCTGCTTCTTCGACTTCTACATACTCGGCTTAGTGAAGCTGTGAGGAGTGACGAGTGGGTACGGAGGCAAAGCGCGCCCGGGGCGTGATCTCACGCGTCCTGGGGTCCACGTCGCTTCAGGTACGTGCGTGGTGCGTCCGTACGTCTAGTGCGCAATTTCCTTGGAACTTCCAGCAACTGGCAATTCCATTGAGGTGAGCGTGCGAGGATGTTCGTTGTAATTAACGAGAGCCAACGGTGGATGAGCTGGTATGAGATGGTGTTCAGAAATGAAGTGTTTGATCAACAAGGCGATGCCCGCCGTGGTGGTCTGATGGCCGTAAGGTACTCGGCTGCTGACCCGCAGGTGGTGGGATCGAATCCCGGCCGCGGCGGCTGCATTTCCCTGTGCTCAGATTAGGGTGCACGTGAAAGAACCCCAGGTGGTCGAAATTTTCCCATAATCATATGGTGGTTTTGGGACGTCAAACCCCAAAGGTCAGTGGACATAGGAAAAGCACATCGGGGCTTTGCCGCTCCACCGTACAGCAGGTGTGTGCGGAGTGGGTCCTGTGGCGTTCTTTGCGATTTTAATTTGTGATGGGGAATAGTGTAGATGCGTAGACGTGGCGAGAGCACGCGTCTTCAGGTTCAGACGCCGCGTGAAGATGTGAAATAAAAATGCCTTCGCTTGCCACTGCAACTGTAAACAGAAACACCAACCAAACCCCATTTTCTAGAGGCTTTTTTATTTTTCGTTGCGAAACGGGTGAATTCGAAAAGCGGAAATAGCTTGGCACATACATACACACTTCTACACACATACATACATACACATCGCACATGCATACACATCGTATACACACTTCTAGCTTTCCTCCGAAACAGTAATGATAATTTCCTCAATAGTTTTATTAATATGAGTAGGAATGTTAAAAAAAATAAGAAACTTGAGTATGTACGTGTGAACATAACAAAATAAAAGAGACCCTCCATATATGAAATACACACGGAAACATTTATTTTCCCAGAGCAATCGTAAGTGTAAACACAGCTAGCGCACTCCCTGCACGCGAATACCGCGTCAGCCGGGGCGGCGTGCCGCCACCGTCTCGGACACTCGACGCACCCACGCCGTTTACCCCGGTATCATGGGTAAATCCGAACACTCCTTCTATCATTGAATTTATTGTCGAACTCACCCCGCAGGGGGTGAGTGGGCCGATCCCGGAGGTAGTGCAATACCGGGCCAACCCGTGGCGGAGGTGAAGCAAGCTTCAAGCACTCCGCCGCATCACAAAAATAAGTTTAATATCTTGGATCCAAATAGGATCCGTATCAGATATTAAGCTGATAAGAACAGATACTACACTTTGATCTTAGCCAAAAGGCCGAGAAGCGATGCAATTCATTAGCACGTAATTAAAATCCATTCTTTCACACCTCGTACTTAGTTCTGGCCAAAAGCCGGGCAAACAGTAGCAAAGCAATTCCGACGTCCACCCATGCACAACCAGCATTGTGCACCGACAGCGGCAGCGCTGGCTTCACGGCATTGCTTTTATCCCCAGTCCGCTTGAAGTTTCTAGTTTCGCTTACAAACATGTTAAAACTGAAACCTTCTTTTTCCCAGAGGTCGAAGCCACGCGTGCTTGCTTGCATGCGTACTCTCTATGCGCCCATGACGTCACACCAAATGCTTGCCGGCGAACATTATCAGGCATGTCGCGAGAGATGCTACAGCACTTGTTTTAAAAACTGATGCATAGTGTACATGTCCAACTCGAGCACCAAAGTCTGGAAGGAAAAAAAAAAAAAAAATGATTGTGCAAAATGTGAATACGTCACCCATCCAACATGGCTTCTACGCCGGCTGCCCAAGCAACGCCTCTGCAACGACGCCCACAATCATCGGCAAAAAGGTGAAAAGGTGGTGCCTTTGGCTGCTTCAGCACGCTCAACATATGCCTTGCAAGTTCCGACGTGTCGGAACACCGCACCGAGGTCGACGAAGGTCCTGCCGTGAAAGGCAGACCCGGGAATGCGTGCGAAACGTCTACCGCGTGGGTTGGTTGTGAAGCCGGTGAATGAAGGATCATGTGGCAGAGGGTGACGGAACGTGAGTGTGCGACTTGCCGCTGCGATGTCGTTCAAGCGTTCAACGGGCCGGCAGGTTCTGTCTGTCGTGGTCGAAAACGTCCGAGTTTTGCTGATTCCGAGGGGTAGGAGTGCTATGGTGGCGTGTACGAGGCGCTGGTGCGGCGCTCCGTCGATCGTGCCGGACGGACATGAGGCGGCCGAAGGCGGTCGTCAAGTGGTCGCGGAAATCAGTGGAGAAGTACTCGCCTGCGCTTTTCGTCGAAGACTCGCGACAGACGGTCTTCGGGAGACACGGGTGGTTGCACAAATGCGACCGTGCGTCAACGTGCAGCCATATTCGTGGATTATTTCGCCCCATTACGATAGCTTCGTCACTGCGCTCGCTGGTGTTGCTTGTTTTTGTTGACCTTCACTTGTGGCTCACACCCACTGTGGGGGATTGGCTGGTTTGTTGTTCTGCTTCTTCGACTTCTACATACTCGGCTTAGTGAAGCTGTGAGGAGTGACGAGTGGGTACGGAGGCAAAGCGCGCCCGGGGCGTGATCTCACGCGTCCTGGGGTCCACGTCGCTTCAGGTACGTGCGTGGTGCGTCCGTACGTCTAGTGCGCAATTTCCTTGGAACTTCCAGCAACTGGCAATTCCATTGAGGTGAGCGTGCGAGGATGTTCGTTGTAATTAACGAGAGCCAACGGTGGATGAGCTGGTATGAGATGGTGTTCAGAAATGAAGTGTTTGATCAACAAGGCGATGCCCGCCGTGGTGGTCTGATGGCCGTAAGGTACTCGGCTGCTGACCCGCAGGTGGTGGGATCGAATCCCGGCCGCGGCGGCTGCATTTCCCTGTGCTCAGATTAGGGTGCACGTGAAAGAACCCCAGGTGGTCGAAATTTTCCCATAATCATATGGTGGTTTTGGGACGTCAAACCCCAAAGGTCAGTGGACATAGGAAAAGCACATCGGGGCTTTGCCGCTCCACCGTACAGCAGGTGTGTGCGGAGTGGGTCCTGTGGCGTTCTTTGCGATTTTAATTTGTGATGGGGAATAGTGTAGATGCGTAGACGTGGCGAGAGCACGCGTCTTCAGGTTCAGACGCCGCGTGAAGATGTGAAATAAAAATGCCTTCGCTTGCCACTGCAACTGTAAACAGAAACACCAACCAAACCCCATTTTCTAGAGGCTTTTTTATTTTTCGTTGCGAAACGGGTGAATTCGAAAAGCGGAAATAGCTTGGCACATACATACACACTTCTACACACATACATACATACACATCGCACATGCATACACATCGTATACACACTTCTAGCTTTCCTCCGAAACAGTAATGATAATTTCCTCAATAGTTTTATTAATATGAGTAGGAATGTTAAAAAAAATAAGAAACTTGAGTATGTACGTGTGAACATAACAAAATAAAAGAGACCCTCCATATATGAAATACACACGGAAACATTTATTTTCCCAGAGCAATCGTAAGTGTAAACACAGCTAGCGCACTCCCTGCACGCGAATACCGCGTCAGCCGGGGCGGCGTGCCGCCACCGTCTCGGACACTCGACGCACCCACGCCGTTTACCCCGGTATCATGGGTAAATCCGAACACTCCTTCTATCATTGAATTTATTGTCGAACTCACCCCGCAGGGGGTGAGTGGGCCGATCCCGGAGGTAGTGCAATACCGGGCCAACCCGTGGCGGAGGTGAAGCAAGCTTCAAGCACTCCGCCGCATCACAAAAATAAGTTTAATATCTTGGATCCAAATAGGATCCGTATCAGATATTAAGCTGATAAGAACAGAGTGAGGTTGTCAAAAGAGGCAGCACACAAGAGAGAAGTAGAAGTCTCGGCCTTGCTGGCCCGATCAAAGGCCGCCCGGACCTCCGGGACCACCGGGCCTGACCAAGGGTGCGGCGCCCTACCGGCTGCCCCAGCGTCCACCCTTTCTCACCAAAGGGCTTGGCCAGTCGTCATGGCTTAGAGCCATGGTGGAGCTGCATTGGAGCAGGCCGGCAGAGCAGGGGCTGAGCCGCACGTCCACCCAGGGCCGGGGAACCCTGGGCTTAGTCGGGAAGGCCGCCTTGGGCGACCACCCGCCAGCTAAGCAAGCGACCCCAGAGCTTATAGCTCAATACAGCGGTGATAGCGGGGTGAGCCTTTTGCCCACCGCGGAGCGTCACTCCCCTGCTGCCGCACCCCGAAGAGAGGCCGCAAGCGGATCCCGCAGGCATAACACCTTCGCGGGTCCAAAGACCCCAGACAGTCCTGCTGGAGAGGCCAGGCGGTCAGGGGTGGGTTTGGACCCACGCCCTGACCTCAGGACAGGGGAAGAACGTATAAGTTGCGGTGCAACTGCCCAGTCAGCTCCCGAAGGAACCCGGTTTGGATGCACCGCAAGCGTAAGAAGGAAGCGGGAAAAGAGAAGCGAGAGGAGAAAGAAAAAAAAGAGTGAAAAGGGTTGTCCCCCCTCAAGGGGGGGCATCCAACCCCGGCCCAAAGGCCAAAAATGTAGTCCCGAGAGGTAGGACTACACTTTGATCTTAGCCTACTACACTTTGATCTTAGCCAAAAGGCCGAGAAGCGATGCAATTCATTAGCACGTAATTAAAATCCATTCTTTCACACCTCGTACTTAGTTCTGGCCAAAAGCCGGGCAAACAGTAGCAAAGCAATTCCGACGTCCACCCATGCACAACCAGCATTGTGCACCGACAGCGGCAGCGCTGGCTTCACGGCATTGCTTTTATCCCCAGTCCGCTTGAAGTTTCTAGTTTCGCTTACAAACATGTTAAAACTGAAACCTTCTTTTTCCCAGAGGTCGAAGCCACGCGTGCTTGCTTGCATGCGTACTCTCTATGCGCCCATGACGTCACACCAAATGCTTGCCGGCGAACATTATCAGGCATGTCGCGAGAGATGCTACAGCACTTGTTTTAAAAACTGATGCATAGTGTACATGTCCAACTCGAGCACCAAAGTCTGGAAGGAAAAAAAAAAAAAAAATGATTGTGCAAAATGTGAATACGTCACCCATCCAACATGGCTTCTACGCCGGCTGCCCAAGCAACGCCTCTGCAACGACGCCCACAATCATCGGCAAAAAGGTGAAAAGGTGGTGCCTTTGGCTGCTTCAGCACGCTCAACATATGCCTTGCAAGTTCCGACGTGTCGGAACACCGCACCGAGGTCGACGAAGGTCCTGCCGTGAAAGGCAGACCCGGGAATGCGTGCGAAACGTCTACCGCGTGGGTTGGTTGTGAAGCCGGTGAATGAAGGATCATGTGGCAGAGGGTGACGGAACGTGAGTGTGCGACTTGCCGCTGCGATGTCGTTCAAGCGTTCAACGGGCCGGCAGGTTCTGTCTGTCGTGGTCGAAAACGTCCGAGTTTTGCTGATTCCGAGGGGTAGGAGTGCTATGGTGGCGTGTACGAGGCGCTGGTGCGGCGCTCCGTCGATCGTGCCGGACGGACATGAGGCGGCCGAAGGCGGTCGTCAAGTGGTCGCGGAAATCAGTGGAGAAGTACTCGCCTGCGCTTTTCGTCGAAGACTCGCGACAGACGGTCTTCGGGAGACACGGGTGGTTGCACAAATGCGACCGTGCGTCAACGTGCAGCCATATTCGTGGATTATTTCGCCCCATTACGATAGCTTCGTCACTGCGCTCGCTGGTGTTGCTTGTTTTTGTTGACCTTCACTTGTGGCTCACACCCACTGTGGGGGATTGGCTGGTTTGTTGTTCTGCTTCTTCGACTTCTACATACTCGGCTTAGTGAAGCTGTGAGGAGTGACGAGTGGGTACGGAGGCAAAGCGCGCCCGGGGCGTGATCTCACGCGTCCTGGGGTCCACGTCGCTTCAGGTACGTGCGTGGTGCGTCCGTACGTCTAGTGCGCAATTTCCTTGGAACTTCCAGCAACTGGCAATTCCATTGAGGTGAGCGTGCGAGGATGTTCGTTGTAATTAACGAGAGCCAACGGTGGATGAGCTGGTATGAGATGGTGTTCAGAAATGAAGTGTTTGATCAACAAGGCGATGCCCGCCGTGGTGGTCTGATGGCCGTAAGGTACTCGGCTGCTGACCCGCAGGTGGTGGGATCGAATCCCGGCCGCGGCGGCTGCATTTCCCTGTGCTCAGATTAGGGTGCACGTGAAAGAACCCCAGGTGGTCGAAATTTTCCCATAATCATATGGTGGTTTTGGGACGTCAAACCCCAAAGGTCAGTGGACATAGGAAAAGCACATCGGGGCTTTGCCGCTCCACCGTACAGCAGGTGTGTGCGGAGTGGGTCCTGTGGCGTTCTTTGCGATTTTAATTTGTGATGGGGAATAGTGTAGATGCGTAGACGTGGCGAGAGCACGCGTCTTCAGGTTCAGACGCCGCGTGAAGATGTGAAATAAAAATGCCTTCGCTTGCCACTGCAACTGTAAACAGAAACACCAACCAAACCCCATTTTCTAGAGGCTTTTTTATTTTTCGTTGCGAAACGGGTGAATTCGAAAAGCGGAAATAGCTTGGCACATACATACACACTTCTACACACATACATACATACACATCGCACATGCATACACATCGTATACACACTTCTAGCTTTCCTCCGAAACAGTAATGATAATTTCCTCAATAGTTTTATTAATATGAGTAGGAATGTTAAAAAAAATAAGAAACTTGAGTATGTACGTGTGAACATAACAAAATAAAAGAGACCCTCCATATATGAAATACACACGGAAACATTTATTTTCCCAGAGCAATCGTAAGTGTAAACACAGCTAGCGCACTCCCTGCACGCGAATACCGCGTCAGCCGGGGCGGCGTGCCGCCACCGTCTCGGACACTCGACGCACCCACGCCGTTTACCCCGGTATCATGGGTAAATCCGAACACTCCTTCTATCATTGAATTTATTGTCGAACTCACCCCGCAGGGGGTGAGTGGGCCGATCCCGGAGGTAGTGCAATACCGGGCCAACCCGTGGCGGAGGTGAAGCAAGCTTCAAGCACTCCGCCGCATCACAAAAATAAGTTTAATATCTTGGATCCAAATAGGATCCGTATCAGATATTAAGCTGATAAGAACAGATACTACACTTTGATCTTAGCCAAAAGGCCGAGAAGCGATGCAATTCATTAGCACGTAATTAAAATCCATTCTTTCACACCTCGTACTTAGTTCTGGCCAAAAGCCGGGCAAACAGTAGCAAAGCAATTCCGACGTCCACCCATGCACAACCAGCATTGTGCACCGACAGCGGCAGCGCTGGCTTCACGGCATTGCTTTTATCCCCAGTCCGCTTGAAGTTTCTAGTTTCGCTTACAAACATGTTAAAACTGAAACCTTCTTTTTCCCAGAGGTCGAAGCCACGCGTGCTTGCTTGCATGCGTACTCTCTATGCGCCCATGACGTCACACCAAATGCTTGCCGGCGAACATTATCAGGCATGTCGCGAGAGATGCTACAGCACTTGTTTTAAAAACTGATGCATAGTGTACATGTCCAACTCGAGCACCAAAGTCTGGAAGGAAAAAAAAAAAAAAAATGATTGTGCAAAATGTGAATACGTCACCCATCCAACATGGCTTCTACGCCGGCTGCCCAAGCAACGCCTCTGCAACGACGCCCACAATCATCGGCAAAAAGGTGAAAAGGTGGTGCCTTTGGCTGCTTCAGCACGCTCAACATATGCCTTGCAAGTTCCGACGTGTCGGAACACCGCACCGAGGTCGACGAAGGTCCTGCCGTGAAAGGCAGACCCGGGAATGCGTGCGAAACGTCTACCGCGTGGGTTGGTTGTGAAGCCGGTGAATGAAGGATCATGTGGCAGAGGGTGACGGAACGTGAGTGTGCGACTTGCCGCTGCGATGTCGTTCAAGCGTTCAACGGGCCGGCAGGTTCTGTCTGTCGTGGTCGAAAACGTCCGAGTTTTGCTGATTCCGAGGGGTAGGAGTGCTATGGTGGCGTGTACGAGGCGCTGGTGCGGCGCTCCGTCGATCGTGCCGGACGGACATGAGGCGGCCGAAGGCGGTCGTCAAGTGGTCGCGGAAATCAGTGGAGAAGTACTCGCCTGCGCTTTTCGTCGAAGACTCGCGACAGACGGTCTTCGGGAGACACGGGTGGTTGCACAAATGCGACCGTGCGTCAACGTGCAGCCATATTCGTGGATTATTTCGCCCCATTACGATAGCTTCGTCACTGCGCTCGCTGGTGTTGCTTGTTTTTGTTGACCTTCACTTGTGGCTCACACCCACTGTGGGGGATTGGCTGGTTTGTTGTTCTGCTTCTTCGACTTCTACATACTCGGCTTAGTGAAGCTGTGAGGAGTGACGAGTGGGTACGGAGGCAAAGCGCGCCCGGGGCGTGATCTCACGCGTCCTGGGGTCCACGTCGCTTCAGGTACGTGCGTGGTGCGTCCGTACGTCTAGTGCGCAATTTCCTTGGAACTTCCAGCAACTGGCAATTCCATTGAGGTGAGCGTGCGAGGATGTTCGTTGTAATTAACGAGAGCCAACGGTGGATGAGCTGGTATGAGATGGTGTTCAGAAATGAAGTGTTTGATCAACAAGGCGATGCCCGCCGTGGTGGTCTGATGGCCGTAAGGTACTCGGCTGCTGACCCGCAGGTGGTGGGATCGAATCCCGGCCGCGGCGGCTGCATTTCCCTGTGCTCAGATTAGGGTGCACGTGAAAGAACCCCAGGTGGTCGAAATTTTCCCATAATCATATGGTGGTTTTGGGACGTCAAACCCCAAAGGTCAGTGGACATAGGAAAAGCACATCGGGGCTTTGCCGCTCCACCGTACAGCAGGTGTGTGCGGAGTGGGTCCTGTGGCGTTCTTTGCGATTTTAATTTGTGATGGGGAATAGTGTAGATGCGTAGACGTGGCGAGAGCACGCGTCTTCAGGTTCAGACGCCGCGTGAAGATGTGAAATAAAAATGCCTTCGCTTGCCACTGCAACTGTAAACAGAAACACCAACCAAACCCCATTTTCTAGAGGCTTTTTTATTTTTCGTTGCGAAACGGGTGAATTCGAAAAGCGGAAATAGCTTGGCACATACATACACACTTCTACACACATACATACATACACATCGCACATGCATACACATCGTATACACACTTCTAGCTTTCCTCCGAAACAGTAATGATAATTTCCTCAATAGTTTTATTAATATGAGTAGGAATGTTAAAAAAAATAAGAAACTTGAGTATGTACGTGTGAACATAACAAAATAAAAGAGACCCTCCATATATGAAATACACACGGAAACATTTATTTTCCCAGAGCAATCGTAAGTGTAAACACAGCTAGCGCACTCCCTGCACGCGAATACCGCGTCAGCCGGGGCGGCGTGCCGCCACCGTCTCGGACACTCGACGCACCCACGCCGTTTACCCCGGTATCATGGGTAAATCCGAACACTCCTTCTATCATTGAATTTATTGTCGAACTCACCCCGCAGGGGGTGAGTGGGCCGATCCCGGAGGTAGTGCAATACCGGGCCAACCCGTGGCGGAGGTGAAGCAAGCTTCAAGCACTCCGCCGCATCACAAAAATAAGTTTAATATCTTGGATCCAAATAGGATCCGTATCAGATATTAAGCTGATAAGAACAGAGTGAGGTTGTCAAAAGAGGCAGCACACAAGAGAGAAGTAGAAGTCTCGGCCTTGCTGGCCCGATCAAAGGCCGCCCGGACCTCCGGGACCACCGGGCCTGACCAAGGGTGCGGCGCCCTACCGGCTGCCCCAGCGTCCACCCTTTCTCACCAAAGGGCTTGGCCAGTCGTCATGGCTTAGAGCCATGGTGGAGCTGCATTGGAGCAGGCCGGCAGAGCAGGGGCTGAGCCGCACGTCCACCCAGGGCCGGGGAACCCTGGGCTTAGTCGGGAAGGCCGCCTTGGGCGACCACCCGCCAGCTAAGCAAGCGACCCCAGAGCTTATAGCTCAATACAGCGGTGATAGCGGGGTGAGCCTTTTGCCCACCGCGGAGCGTCACTCCCCTGCTGCCGCACCCCGAAGAGAGGCCGCAAGCGGATCCCGCAGGCATAACACCTTCGCGGGTCCAAAGACCCCAGACAGTCCTGCTGGAGAGGCCAGGCGGTCAGGGGTGGGTTTGGACCCACGCCCTGACCTCAGGACAGGGGAAGAACGTATAAGTTGCGGTGCAACTGCCCAGTCAGCTCCCGAAGGAACCCGGTTTGGATGCACCGCAAGCGTAAGAAGGAAGCGGGAAAAGAGAAGCGAGAGGAGAAAGAAAAAAAAGAGTGAAAAGGGTTGTCCCCCCTCAAGGGGGGGCATCCAACCCCGGCCCAAAGGCCAAAAATGTAGTCCCGAGAGGTAGGACTACACTTTGATCTTAGCCTACTACACTTTGATCTTAGCCAAAAGGCCGAGAAGCGATGCAATTCATTAGCACGTAATTAAAATCCATTCTTTCACACCTCGTACTTAGTTCTGGCCAAAAGCCGGGCAAACAGTAGCAAAGCAATTCCGACGTCCACCCATGCACAACCAGCATTGTGCACCGACAGCGGCAGCGCTGGCTTCACGGCATTGCTTTTATCCCCAGTCCGCTTGAAGTTTCTAGTTTCGCTTACAAACATGTTAAAACTGAAACCTTCTTTTTCCCAGAGGTCGAAGCCACGCGTGCTTGCTTGCATGCGTACTCTCTATGCGCCCATGACGTCACACCAAATGCTTGCCGGCGAACATTATCAGGCATGTCGCGAGAGATGCTACAGCACTTGTTTTAAAAACTGATGCATAGTGTACATGTCCAACTCGAGCACCAAAGTCTGGAAGGAAAAAAAAAAAAAAAATGATTGTGCAAAATGTGAATACGTCACCCATCCAACATGGCTTCTACGCCGGCTGCCCAAGCAACGCCTCTGCAACGACGCCCACAATCATCGGCAAAAAGGTGAAAAGGTGGTGCCTTTGGCTGCTTCAGCACGCTCAACATATGCCTTGCAAGTTCCGACGTGTCGGAACACCGCACCGAGGTCGACGAAGGTCCTGCCGTGAAAGGCAGACCCGGGAATGCGTGCGAAACGTCTACCGCGTGGGTTGGTTGTGAAGCCGGTGAATGAAGGATCATGTGGCAGAGGGTGACGGAACGTGAGTGTGCGACTTGCCGCTGCGATGTCGTTCAAGCGTTCAACGGGCCGGCAGGTTCTGTCTGTCGTGGTCGAAAACGTCCGAGTTTTGCTGATTCCGAGGGGTAGGAGTGCTATGGTGGCGTGTACGAGGCGCTGGTGCGGCGCTCCGTCGATCGTGCCGGACGGACATGAGGCGGCCGAAGGCGGTCGTCAAGTGGTCGCGGAAATCAGTGGAGAAGTACTCGCCTGCGCTTTTCGTCGAAGACTCGCGACAGACGGTCTTCGGGAGACACGGGTGGTTGCACAAATGCGACCGTGCGTCAACGTGCAGCCATATTCGTGGATTATTTCGCCCCATTACGATAGCTTCGTCACTGCGCTCGCTGGTGTTGCTTGTTTTTGTTGACCTTCACTTGTGGCTCACACCCACTGTGGGGGATTGGCTGGTTTGTTGTTCTGCTTCTTCGACTTCTACATACTCGGCTTAGTGAAGCTGTGAGGAGTGACGAGTGGGTACGGAGGCAAAGCGCGCCCGGGGCGTGATCTCACGCGTCCTGGGGTCCACGTCGCTTCAGGTACGTGCGTGGTGCGTCCGTACGTCTAGTGCGCAATTTCCTTGGAACTTCCAGCAACTGGCAATTCCATTGAGGTGAGCGTGCGAGGATGTTCGTTGTAATTAACGAGAGCCAACGGTGGATGAGCTGGTATGAGATGGTGTTCAGAAATGAAGTGTTTGATCAACAAGGCGATGCCCGCCGTGGTGGTCTGATGGCCGTAAGGTACTCGGCTGCTGACCCGCAGGTGGTGGGATCGAATCCCGGCCGCGGCGGCTGCATTTCCCTGTGCTCAGATTAGGGTGCACGTGAAAGAACCCCAGGTGGTCGAAATTTTCCCATAATCATATGGTGGTTTTGGGACGTCAAACCCCAAAGGTCAGTGGACATAGGAAAAGCACATCGGGGCTTTGCCGCTCCACCGTACAGCAGGTGTGTGCGGAGTGGGTCCTGTGGCGTTCTTTGCGATTTTAATTTGTGATGGGGAATAGTGTAGATGCGTAGACGTGGCGAGAGCACGCGTCTTCAGGTTCAGACGCCGCGTGAAGATGTGAAATAAAAATGCCTTCGCTTGCCACTGCAACTGTAAACAGAAACACCAACCAAACCCCATTTTCTAGAGGCTTTTTTATTTTTCGTTGCGAAACGGGTGAATTCGAAAAGCGGAAATAGCTTGGCACATACATACACACTTCTACACACATACATACATACACATCGCACATGCATACACATCGTATACACACTTCTAGCTTTCCTCCGAAACAGTAATGATAATTTCCTCAATAGTTTTATTAATATGAGTAGGAATGTTAAAAAAAATAAGAAACTTGAGTATGTACGTGTGAACATAACAAAATAAAAGAGACCCTCCATATATGAAATACACACGGAAACATTTATTTTCCCAGAGCAATCGTAAGTGTAAACACAGCTAGCGCACTCCCTGCACGCGAATACCGCGTCAGCCGGGGCGGCGTGCCGCCACCGTCTCGGACACTCGACGCACCCACGCCGTTTACCCCGGTATCATGGGTAAATCCGAACACTCCTTCTATCATTGAATTTATTGTCGAACTCACCCCGCAGGGGGTGAGTGGGCCGATCCCGGAGGTAGTGCAATACCGGGCCAACCCGTGGCGGAGGTGAAGCAAGCTTCAAGCACTCCGCCGCATCACAAAAATAAGTTTAATATCTTGGATCCAAATAGGATCCGTATCAGATATTAAGCTGATAAGAACAGATACTACACTTTGATCTTAGCCAAAAGGCCGAGAAGCGATGCAATTCATTAGCACGTAATTAAAATCCATTCTTTCACACCTCGTACTTAGTTCTGGCCAAAAGCCGGGCAAACAGTAGCAAAGCAATTCCGACGTCCACCCATGCACAACCAGCATTGTGCACCGACAGCGGCAGCGCTGGCTTCACGGCATTGCTTTTATCCCCAGTCCGCTTGAAGTTTCTAGTTTCGCTTACAAACATGTTAAAACTGAAACCTTCTTTTTCCCAGAGGTCGAAGCCACGCGTGCTTGCTTGCATGCGTACTCTCTATGCGCCCATGACGTCACACCAAATGCTTGCCGGCGAACATTATCAGGCATGTCGCGAGAGATGCTACAGCACTTGTTTTAAAAACTGATGCATAGTGTACATGTCCAACTCGAGCACCAAAGTCTGGAAGGAAAAAAAAAAAAAAAATGATTGTGCAAAATGTGAATACGTCACCCATCCAACATGGCTTCTACGCCGGCTGCCCAAGCAACGCCTCTGCAACGACGCCCACAATCATCGGCAAAAAGGTGAAAAGGTGGTGCCTTTGGCTGCTTCAGCACGCTCAACATATGCCTTGCAAGTTCCGACGTGTCGGAACACCGCACCGAGGTCGACGAAGGTCCTGCCGTGAAAGGCAGACCCGGGAATGCGTGCGAAACGTCTACCGCGTGGGTTGGTTGTGAAGCCGGTGAATGAAGGATCATGTGGCAGAGGGTGACGGAACGTGAGTGTGCGACTTGCCGCTGCGATGTCGTTCAAGCGTTCAACGGGCCGGCAGGTTCTGTCTGTCGTGGTCGAAAACGTCCGAGTTTTGCTGATTCCGAGGGGTAGGAGTGCTATGGTGGCGTGTACGAGGCGCTGGTGCGGCGCTCCGTCGATCGTGCCGGACGGACATGAGGCGGCCGAAGGCGGTCGTCAAGTGGTCGCGGAAATCAGTGGAGAAGTACTCGCCTGCGCTTTTCGTCGAAGACTCGCGACAGACGGTCTTCGGGAGACACGGGTGGTTGCACAAATGCGACCGTGCGTCAACGTGCAGCCATATTCGTGGATTATTTCGCCCCATTACGATAGCTTCGTCACTGCGCTCGCTGGTGTTGCTTGTTTTTGTTGACCTTCACTTGTGGCTCACACCCACTGTGGGGGATTGGCTGGTTTGTTGTTCTGCTTCTTCGACTTCTACATACTCGGCTTAGTGAAGCTGTGAGGAGTGACGAGTGGGTACGGAGGCAAAGCGCGCCCGGGGCGTGATCTCACGCGTCCTGGGGTCCACGTCGCTTCAGGTACGTGCGTGGTGCGTCCGTACGTCTAGTGCGCAATTTCCTTGGAACTTCCAGCAACTGGCAATTCCATTGAGGTGAGCGTGCGAGGATGTTCGTTGTAATTAACGAGAGCCAACGGTGGATGAGCTGGTATGAGATGGTGTTCAGAAATGAAGTGTTTGATCAACAAGGCGATGCCCGCCGTGGTGGTCTGATGGCCGTAAGGTACTCGGCTGCTGACCCGCAGGTGGTGGGATCGAATCCCGGCCGCGGCGGCTGCATTTCCCTGTGCTCAGATTAGGGTGCACGTGAAAGAACCCCAGGTGGTCGAAATTTTCCCATAATCATATGGTGGTTTTGGGACGTCAAACCCCAAAGGTCAGTGGACATAGGAAAAGCACATCGGGGCTTTGCCGCTCCACCGTACAGCAGGTGTGTGCGGAGTGGGTCCTGTGGCGTTCTTTGCGATTTTAATTTGTGATGGGGAATAGTGTAGATGCGTAGACGTGGCGAGAGCACGCGTCTTCAGGTTCAGACGCCGCGTGAAGATGTGAAATAAAAATGCCTTCGCTTGCCACTGCAACTGTAAACAGAAACACCAACCAAACCCCATTTTCTAGAGGCTTTTTTATTTTTCGTTGCGAAACGGGTGAATTCGAAAAGCGGAAATAGCTTGGCACATACATACACACTTCTACACACATACATACATACACATCGCACATGCATACACATCGTATACACACTTCTAGCTTTCCTCCGAAACAGTAATGATAATTTCCTCAATAGTTTTATTAATATGAGTAGGAATGTTAAAAAAAATAAGAAACTTGAGTATGTACGTGTGAACATAACAAAATAAAAGAGACCCTCCATATATGAAATACACACGGAAACATTTATTTTCCCAGAGCAATCGTAAGTGTAAACACAGCTAGCGCACTCCCTGCACGCGAATACCGCGTCAGCCGGGGCGGCGTGCCGCCACCGTCTCGGACACTCGACGCACCCACGCCGTTTACCCCGGTATCATGGGTAAATCCGAACACTCCTTCTATCATTGAATTTATTGTCGAACTCACCCCGCAGGGGGTGAGTGGGCCGATCCCGGAGGTAGTGCAATACCGGGCCAACCCGTGGCGGAGGTGAAGCAAGCTTCAAGCACTCCGCCGCATCACAAAAATAAGTTTAATATCTTGGATCCAAATAGGATCCGTATCAGATATTAAGCTGATAAGAACAGATACTACACTTTGATCTTAGCCAAAAGGCCGAGAAGCGATGCAATTCATTAGCACGTAATTAAAATCCATTCTTTCACACCTCGTACTTAGTTCTGGCCAAAAGCCGGGCAAACAGTAGCAAAGCAATTCCGACGTCCACCCATGCACAACCAGCATTGTGCACCGACAGCGGCAGCGCTGGCTTCACGGCATTGCTTTTATCCCCAGTCCGCTTGAAGTTTCTAGTTTCGCTTACAAACATGTTAAAACTGAAACCTTCTTTTTCCCAGAGGTCGAAGCCACGCGTGCTTGCTTGCATGCGTACTCTCTATGCGCCCATGACGTCACACCAAATGCTTGCCGGCGAACATTATCAGGCATGTCGCGAGAGATGCTACAGCACTTGTTTTAAAAACTGATGCATAGTGTACATGTCCAACTCGAGCACCAAAGTCTGGAAGGAAAAAAAAAAAAAAAATGATTGTGCAAAATGTGAATACGTCACCCATCCAACATGGCTTCTACGCCGGCTGCCCAAGCAACGCCTCTGCAACGACGCCCACAATCATCGGCAAAAAGGTGAAAAGGTGGTGCCTTTGGCTGCTTCAGCACGCTCAACATATGCCTTGCAAGTTCCGACGTGTCGGAACACCGCACCGAGGTCGACGAAGGTCCTGCCGTGAAAGGCAGACCCGGGAATGCGTGCGAAACGTCTACCGCGTGGGTTGGTTGTGAAGCCGGTGAATGAAGGATCATGTGGCAGAGGGTGACGGAACGTGAGTGTGCGACTTGCCGCTGCGATGTCGTTCAAGCGTTCAACGGGCCGGCAGGTTCTGTCTGTCGTGGTCGAAAACGTCCGAGTTTTGCTGATTCCGAGGGGTAGGAGTGCTATGGTGGCGTGTACGAGGCGCTGGTGCGGCGCTCCGTCGATCGTGCCGGACGGACATGAGGCGGCCGAAGGCGGTCGTCAAGTGGTCGCGGAAATCAGTGGAGAAGTACTCGCCTGCGCTTTTCGTCGAAGACTCGCGACAGACGGTCTTCGGGAGACACGGGTGGTTGCACAAATGCGACCGTGCGTCAACGTGCAGCCATATTCGTGGATTATTTCGCCCCATTACGATAGCTTCGTCACTGCGCTCGCTGGTGTTGCTTGTTTTTGTTGACCTTCACTTGTGGCTCACACCCACTGTGGGGGATTGGCTGGTTTGTTGTTCTGCTTCTTCGACTTCTACATACTCGGCTTAGTGAAGCTGTGAGGAGTGACGAGTGGGTACGGAGGCAAAGCGCGCCCGGGGCGTGATCTCACGCGTCCTGGGGTCCACGTCGCTTCAGGTACGTGCGTGGTGCGTCCGTACGTCTAGTGCGCAATTTCCTTGGAACTTCCAGCAACTGGCAATTCCATTGAGGTGAGCGTGCGAGGATGTTCGTTGTAATTAACGAGAGCCAACGGTGGATGAGCTGGTATGAGATGGTGTTCAGAAATGAAGTGTTTGATCAACAAGGCGATGCCCGCCGTGGTGGTCTGATGGCCGTAAGGTACTCGGCTGCTGACCCGCAGGTGGTGGGATCGAATCCCGGCCGCGGCGGCTGCATTTCCCTGTGCTCAGATTAGGGTGCACGTGAAAGAACCCCAGGTGGTCGAAATTTTCCCATAATCATATGGTGGTTTTGGGACGTCAAACCCCAAAGGTCAGTGGACATAGGAAAAGCACATCGGGGCTTTGCCGCTCCACCGTACAGCAGGTGTGTGCGGAGTGGGTCCTGTGGCGTTCTTTGCGATTTTAATTTGTGATGGGGAATAGTGTAGATGCGTAGACGTGGCGAGAGCACGCGTCTTCAGGTTCAGACGCCGCGTGAAGATGTGAAATAAAAATGCCTTCGCTTGCCACTGCAACTGTAAACAGAAACACCAACCAAACCCCATTTTCTAGAGGCTTTTTTATTTTTCGTTGCGAAACGGGTGAATTCGAAAAGCGGAAATAGCTTGGCACATACATACACACTTCTACACACATACATACATACACATCGCACATGCATACACATCGTATACACACTTCTAGCTTTCCTCCGAAACAGTAATGATAATTTCCTCAATAGTTTTATTAATATGAGTAGGAATGTTAAAAAAAATAAGAAACTTGAGTATGTACGTGTGAACATAACAAAATAAAAGAGACCCTCCATATATGAAATACACACGGAAACATTTATTTTCCCAGAGCAATCGTAAGTGTAAACACAGCTAGCGCACTCCCTGCACGCGAATACCGCGTCAGCCGGGGCGGCGTGCCGCCACCGTCTCGGACACTCGACGCACCCACGCCGTTTACCCCGGTATCATGGGTAAATCCGAACACTCCTTCTATCATTGAATTTATTGTCGAACTCACCCCGCAGGGGGTGAGTGGGCCGATCCCGGAGGTAGTGCAATACCGGGCCAACCCGTGGCGGAGGTGAAGCAAGCTTCAAGCACTCCGCCGCATCACAAAAATAAGTTTAATATCTTGGATCCAAATAGGATCCGTATCAGATATTAAGCTGATAAGAACAGATACTACACTTTGATCTTAGCCAAAAGGCCGAGAAGCGATGCAATTCATTAGCACGTAATTAAAATCCATTCTTTCACACCTCGTACTTAGTTCTGGCCAAAAGCCGGGCAAACAGTAGCAAAGCAATTCCGACGTCCACCCATGCACAACCAGCATTGTGCACCGACAGCGGCAGCGCTGGCTTCACGGCATTGCTTTTATCCCCAGTCCGCTTGAAGTTTCTAGTTTCGCTTACAAACATGTTAAAACTGAAACCTTCTTTTTCCCAGAGGTCGAAGCCACGCGTGCTTGCTTGCATGCGTACTCTCTATGCGCCCATGACGTCACACCAAATGCTTGCCGGCGAACATTATCAGGCATGTCGCGAGAGATGCTACAGCACTTGTTTTAAAAACTGATGCATAGTGTACATGTCCAACTCGAGCACCAAAGTCTGGAAGGAAAAAAAAAAAAAAAATGATTGTGCAAAATGTGAATACGTCACCCATCCAACATGGCTTCTACGCCGGCTGCCCAAGCAACGCCTCTGCAACGACGCCCACAATCATCGGCAAAAAGGTGAAAAGGTGGTGCCTTTGGCTGCTTCAGCACGCTCAACATATGCCTTGCAAGTTCCGACGTGTCGGAACACCGCACCGAGGTCGACGAAGGTCCTGCCGTGAAAGGCAGACCCGGGAATGCGTGCGAAACGTCTACCGCGTGGGTTGGTTGTGAAGCCGGTGAATGAAGGATCATGTGGCAGAGGGTGACGGAACGTGAGTGTGCGACTTGCCGCTGCGATGTCGTTCAAGCGTTCAACGGGCCGGCAGGTTCTGTCTGTCGTGGTCGAAAACGTCCGAGTTTTGCTGATTCCGAGGGGTAGGAGTGCTATGGTGGCGTGTACGAGGCGCTGGTGCGGCGCTCCGTCGATCGTGCCGGACGGACATGAGGCGGCCGAAGGCGGTCGTCAAGTGGTCGCGGAAATCAGTGGAGAAGTACTCGCCTGCGCTTTTCGTCGAAGACTCGCGACAGACGGTCTTCGGGAGACACGGGTGGTTGCACAAATGCGACCGTGCGTCAACGTGCAGCCATATTCGTGGATTATTTCGCCCCATTACGATAGCTTCGTCACTGCGCTCGCTGGTGTTGCTTGTTTTTGTTGACCTTCACTTGTGGCTCACACCCACTGTGGGGGATTGGCTGGTTTGTTGTTCTGCTTCTTCGACTTCTACATACTCGGCTTAGTGAAGCTGTGAGGAGTGACGAGTGGGTACGGAGGCAAAGCGCGCCCGGGGCGTGATCTCACGCGTCCTGGGGTCCACGTCGCTTCAGGTACGTGCGTGGTGCGTCCGTACGTCTAGTGCGCAATTTCCTTGGAACTTCCAGCAACTGGCAATTCCATTGAGGTGAGCGTGCGAGGATGTTCGTTGTAATTAACGAGAGCCAACGGTGGATGAGCTGGTATGAGATGGTGTTCAGAAATGAAGTGTTTGATCAACAAGGCGATGCCCGCCGTGGTGGTCTGATGGCCGTAAGGTACTCGGCTGCTGACCCGCAGGTGGTGGGATCGAATCCCGGCCGCGGCGGCTGCATTTCCCTGTGCTCAGATTAGGGTGCACGTGAAAGAACCCCAGGTGGTCGAAATTTTCCCATAATCATATGGTGGTTTTGGGACGTCAAACCCCAAAGGTCAGTGGACATAGGAAAAGCACATCGGGGCTTTGCCGCTCCACCGTACAGCAGGTGTGTGCGGAGTGGGTCCTGTGGCGTTCTTTGCGATTTTAATTTGTGATGGGGAATAGTGTAGATGCGTAGACGTGGCGAGAGCACGCGTCTTCAGGTTCAGACGCCGCGTGAAGATGTGAAATAAAAATGCCTTCGCTTGCCACTGCAACTGTAAACAGAAACACCAACCAAACCCCATTTTCTAGAGGCTTTTTTATTTTTCGTTGCGAAACGGGTGAATTCGAAAAGCGGAAATAGCTTGGCACATACATACACACTTCTACACACATACATACATACACATCGCACATGCATACACATCGTATACACACTTCTAGCTTTCCTCCGAAACAGTAATGATAATTTCCTCAATAGTTTTATTAATATGAGTAGGAATGTTAAAAAAAATAAGAAACTTGAGTATGTACGTGTGAACATAACAAAATAAAAGAGACCCTCCATATATGAAATACACACGGAAACATTTATTTTCCCAGAGCAATCGTAAGTGTAAACACAGCTAGCGCACTCCCTGCACGCGAATACCGCGTCAGCCGGGGCGGCGTGCCGCCACCGTCTCGGACACTCGACGCACCCACGCCGTTTACCCCGGTATCATGGGTAAATCCGAACACTCCTTCTATCATTGAATTTATTGTCGAACTCACCCCGCAGGGGGTGAGTGGGCCGATCCCGGAGGTAGTGCAATACCGGGCCAACCCGTGGCGGAGGTGAAGCAAGCTTCAAGCACTCCGCCGCATCACAAAAATAAGTTTAATATCTTGGATCCAAATAGGATCCGTATCAGATATTAAGCTGATAAGAACAGATACTACACTTTGATCTTAGCCAAAAGGCCGAGAAGCGATGCAATTCATTAGCACGTAATTAAAATCCATTCTTTCACACCTCGTACTTAGTTCTGGCCAAAAGCCGGGCAAACAGTAGCAAAGCAATTCCGACGTCCACCCATGCACAACCAGCATTGTGCACCGACAGCGGCAGCGCTGGCTTCACGGCATTGCTTTTATCCCCAGTCCGCTTGAAGTTTCTAGTTTCGCTTACAAACATGTTAAAACTGAAACCTTCTTTTTCCCAGAGGTCGAAGCCACGCGTGCTTGCTTGCATGCGTACTCTCTATGCGCCCATGACGTCACACCAAATGCTTGCCGGCGAACATTATCAGGCATGTCGCGAGAGATGCTACAGCACTTGTTTTAAAAACTGATGCATAGTGTACATGTCCAACTCGAGCACCAAAGTCTGGAAGGAAAAAAAAAAAAAAAATGATTGTGCAAAATGTGAATACGTCACCCATCCAACATGGCTTCTACGCCGGCTGCCCAAGCAACGCCTCTGCAACGACGCCCACAATCATCGGCAAAAAGGTGAAAAGGTGGTGCCTTTGGCTGCTTCAGCACGCTCAACATATGCCTTGCAAGTTCCGACGTGTCGGAACACCGCACCGAGGTCGACGAAGGTCCTGCCGTGAAAGGCAGACCCGGGAATGCGTGCGAAACGTCTACCGCGTGGGTTGGTTGTGAAGCCGGTGAATGAAGGATCATGTGGCAGAGGGTGACGGAACGTGAGTGTGCGACTTGCCGCTGCGATGTCGTTCAAGCGTTCAACGGGCCGGCAGGTTCTGTCTGTCGTGGTCGAAAACGTCCGAGTTTTGCTGATTCCGAGGGGTAGGAGTGCTATGGTGGCGTGTACGAGGCGCTGGTGCGGCGCTCCGTCGATCGTGCCGGACGGACATGAGGCGGCCGAAGGCGGTCGTCAAGTGGTCGCGGAAATCAGTGGAGAAGTACTCGCCTGCGCTTTTCGTCGAAGACTCGCGACAGACGGTCTTCGGGAGACACGGGTGGTTGCACAAATGCGACCGTGCGTCAACGTGCAGCCATATTCGTGGATTATTTCGCCCCATTACGATAGCTTCGTCACTGCGCTCGCTGGTGTTGCTTGTTTTTGTTGACCTTCACTTGTGGCTCACACCCACTGTGGGGGATTGGCTGGTTTGTTGTTCTGCTTCTTCGACTTCTACATACTCGGCTTAGTGAAGCTGTGAGGAGTGACGAGTGGGTACGGAGGCAAAGCGCGCCCGGGGCGTGATCTCACGCGTCCTGGGGTCCACGTCGCTTCAGGTACGTGCGTGGTGCGTCCGTACGTCTAGTGCGCAATTTCCTTGGAACTTCCAGCAACTGGCAATTCCATTGAGGTGAGCGTGCGAGGATGTTCGTTGTAATTAACGAGAGCCAACGGTGGATGAGCTGGTATGAGATGGTGTTCAGAAATGAAGTGTTTGATCAACAAGGCGATGCCCGCCGTGGTGGTCTGATGGCCGTAAGGTACTCGGCTGCTGACCCGCAGGTGGTGGGATCGAATCCCGGCCGCGGCGGCTGCATTTCCCTGTGCTCAGATTAGGGTGCACGTGAAAGAACCCCAGGTGGTCGAAATTTTCCCATAATCATATGGTGGTTTTGGGACGTCAAACCCCAAAGGTCAGTGGACATAGGAAAAGCACATCGGGGCTTTGCCGCTCCACCGTACAGCAGGTGTGTGCGGAGTGGGTCCTGTGGCGTTCTTTGCGATTTTAATTTGTGATGGGGAATAGTGTAGATGCGTAGACGTGGCGAGAGCACGCGTCTTCAGGTTCAGACGCCGCGTGAAGATGTGAAATAAAAATGCCTTCGCTTGCCACTGCAACTGTAAACAGAAACACCAACCAAACCCCATTTTCTAGAGGCTTTTTTATTTTTCGTTGCGAAACGGGTGAATTCGAAAAGCGGAAATAGCTTGGCACATACATACACACTTCTACACACATACATACATACACATCGCACATGCATACACATCGTATACACACTTCTAGCTTTCCTCCGAAACAGTAATGATAATTTCCTCAATAGTTTTATTAATATGAGTAGGAATGTTAAAAAAAATAAGAAACTTGAGTATGTACGTGTGAACATAACAAAATAAAAGAGACCCTCCATATATGAAATACACACGGAAACATTTATTTTCCCAGAGCAATCGTAAGTGTAAACACAGCTAGCGCACTCCCTGCACGCGAATACCGCGTCAGCCGGGGCGGCGTGCCGCCACCGTCTCGGACACTCGACGCACCCACGCCGTTTACCCCGGTATCATGGGTAAATCCGAACACTCCTTCTATCATTGAATTTATTGTCGAACTCACCCCGCAGGGGGTGAGTGGGCCGATCCCGGAGGTAGTGCAATACCGGGCCAACCCGTGGCGGAGGTGAAGCAAGCTTCAAGCACTCCGCCGCATCACAAAAATAAGTTTAATATCTTGGATCCAAATAGGATCCGTATCAGATATTAAGCTGATAAGAACAGAGTGAGGTTGTCAAAAGAGGCAGCACACAAGAGAGAAGTAGAAGTCTCGGCCTTGCTGGCCCGATCAAAGGCCGCCCGGACCTCCGGGACCACCGGGCCTGACCAAGGGTGCGGCGCCCTACCGGCTGCCCCAGCGTCCACCCTTTCTCACCAAAGGGCTTGGCCAGTCGTCATGGCTTAGAGCCATGGTGGAGCTGCATTGGAGCAGGCCGGCAGAGCAGGGGCTGAGCCGCACGTCCACCCAGGGCCGGGGAACCCTGGGCTTAGTCGGGAAGGCCGCCTTGGGCGACCACCCGCCAGCTAAGCAAGCGACCCCAGAGCTTATAGCTCAATACAGCGGTGATAGCGGGGTGAGCCTTTTGCCCACCGCGGAGCGTCACTCCCCTGCTGCCGCACCCCGAAGAGAGGCCGCAAGCGGATCCCGCAGGCATAACACCTTCGCGGGTCCAAAGACCCCAGACAGTCCTGCTGGAGAGGCCAGGCGGTCAGGGGTGGGTTTGGACCCACGCCCTGACCTCAGGACAGGGGAAGAACGTATAAGTTGCGGTGCAACTGCCCAGTCAGCTCCCGAAGGAACCCGGTTTGGATGCACCGCAAGCGTAAGAAGGAAGCGGGAAAAGAGAAGCGAGAGGAGAAAGAAAAAAAAGAGTGAAAAGGGTTGTCCCCCCTCAAGGGGGGGCATCCAACCCCGGCCCAAAGGCCAAAAATGTAGTCCCGAGAGGTAGGACTACACTTTGATCTTAGCCTACTACACTTTGATCTTAGCCAAAAGGCCGAGAAGCGATGCAATTCATTAGCACGTAATTAAAATCCATTCTTTCACACCTCGTACTTAGTTCTGGCCAAAAGCCGGGCAAACAGTAGCAAAGCAATTCCGACGTCCACCCATGCACAACCAGCATTGTGCACCGACAGCGGCAGCGCTGGCTTCACGGCATTGCTTTTATCCCCAGTCCGCTTGAAGTTTCTAGTTTCGCTTACAAACATGTTAAAACTGAAACCTTCTTTTTCCCAGAGGTCGAAGCCACGCGTGCTTGCTTGCATGCGTACTCTCTATGCGCCCATGACGTCACACCAAATGCTTGCCGGCGAACATTATCAGGCATGTCGCGAGAGATGCTACAGCACTTGTTTTAAAAACTGATGCATAGTGTACATGTCCAACTCGAGCACCAAAGTCTGGAAGGAAAAAAAAAAAAAAAATGATTGTGCAAAATGTGAATACGTCACCCATCCAACATGGCTTCTACGCCGGCTGCCCAAGCAACGCCTCTGCAACGACGCCCACAATCATCGGCAAAAAGGTGAAAAGGTGGTGCCTTTGGCTGCTTCAGCACGCTCAACATATGCCTTGCAAGTTCCGACGTGTCGGAACACCGCACCGAGGTCGACGAAGGTCCTGCCGTGAAAGGCAGACCCGGGAATGCGTGCGAAACGTCTACCGCGTGGGTTGGTTGTGAAGCCGGTGAATGAAGGATCATGTGGCAGAGGGTGACGGAACGTGAGTGTGCGACTTGCCGCTGCGATGTCGTTCAAGCGTTCAACGGGCCGGCAGGTTCTGTCTGTCGTGGTCGAAAACGTCCGAGTTTTGCTGATTCCGAGGGGTAGGAGTGCTATGGTGGCGTGTACGAGGCGCTGGTGCGGCGCTCCGTCGATCGTGCCGGACGGACATGAGGCGGCCGAAGGCGGTCGTCAAGTGGTCGCGGAAATCAGTGGAGAAGTACTCGCCTGCGCTTTTCGTCGAAGACTCGCGACAGACGGTCTTCGGGAGACACGGGTGGTTGCACAAATGCGACCGTGCGTCAACGTGCAGCCATATTCGTGGATTATTTCGCCCCATTACGATAGCTTCGTCACTGCGCTCGCTGGTGTTGCTTGTTTTTGTTGACCTTCACTTGTGGCTCACACCCACTGTGGGGGATTGGCTGGTTTGTTGTTCTGCTTCTTCGACTTCTACATACTCGGCTTAGTGAAGCTGTGAGGAGTGACGAGTGGGTACGGAGGCAAAGCGCGCCCGGGGCGTGATCTCACGCGTCCTGGGGTCCACGTCGCTTCAGGTACGTGCGTGGTGCGTCCGTACGTCTAGTGCGCAATTTCCTTGGAACTTCCAGCAACTGGCAATTCCATTGAGGTGAGCGTGCGAGGATGTTCGTTGTAATTAACGAGAGCCAACGGTGGATGAGCTGGTATGAGATGGTGTTCAGAAATGAAGTGTTTGATCAACAAGGCGATGCCCGCCGTGGTGGTCTGATGGCCGTAAGGTACTCGGCTGCTGACCCGCAGGTGGTGGGATCGAATCCCGGCCGCGGCGGCTGCATTTCCCTGTGCTCAGATTAGGGTGCACGTGAAAGAACCCCAGGTGGTCGAAATTTTCCCATAATCATATGGTGGTTTTGGGACGTCAAACCCCAAAGGTCAGTGGACATAGGAAAAGCACATCGGGGCTTTGCCGCTCCACCGTACAGCAGGTGTGTGCGGAGTGGGTCCTGTGGCGTTCTTTGCGATTTTAATTTGTGATGGGGAATAGTGTAGATGCGTAGACGTGGCGAGAGCACGCGTCTTCAGGTTCAGACGCCGCGTGAAGATGTGAAATAAAAATGCCTTCGCTTGCCACTGCAACTGTAAACAGAAACACCAACCAAACCCCATTTTCTAGAGGCTTTTTTATTTTTCGTTGCGAAACGGGTGAATTCGAAAAGCGGAAATAGCTTGGCACATACATACACACTTCTACACACATACATACATACACATCGCACATGCATACACATCGTATACACACTTCTAGCTTTCCTCCGAAACAGTAATGATAATTTCCTCAATAGTTTTATTAATATGAGTAGGAATGTTAAAAAAAATAAGAAACTTGAGTATGTACGTGTGAACATAACAAAATAAAAGAGACCCTCCATATATGAAATACACACGGAAACATTTATTTTCCCAGAGCAATCGTAAGTGTAAACACAGCTAGCGCACTCCCTGCACGCGAATACCGCGTCAGCCGGGGCGGCGTGCCGCCACCGTCTCGGACACTCGACGCACCCACGCCGTTTACCCCGGTATCATGGGTAAATCCGAACACTCCTTCTATCATTGAATTTATTGTCGAACTCACCCCGCAGGGGGTGAGTGGGCCGATCCCGGAGGTAGTGCAATACCGGGCCAACCCGTGGCGGAGGTGAAGCAAGCTTCAAGCACTCCGCCGCATCACAAAAATAAGTTTAATATCTTGGATCCAAATAGGATCCGTATCAGATATTAAGCTGATAAGAACAGATACTACACTTTGATCTTAGCCAAAAGGCCGAGAAGCGATGCAATTCATTAGCACGTAATTAAAATCCATTCTTTCACACCTCGTACTTAGTTCTGGCCAAAAGCCGGGCAAACAGTAGCAAAGCAATTCCGACGTCCACCCATGCACAACCAGCATTGTGCACCGACAGCGGCAGCGCTGGCTTCACGGCATTGCTTTTATCCCCAGTCCGCTTGAAGTTTCTAGTTTCGCTTACAAACATGTTAAAACTGAAACCTTCTTTTTCCCAGAGGTCGAAGCCACGCGTGCTTGCTTGCATGCGTACTCTCTATGCGCCCATGACGTCACACCAAATGCTTGCCGGCGAACATTATCAGGCATGTCGCGAGAGATGCTACAGCACTTGTTTTAAAAACTGATGCATAGTGTACATGTCCAACTCGAGCACCAAAGTCTGGAAGGAAAAAAAAAAAAAAAATGATTGTGCAAAATGTGAATACGTCACCCATCCAACATGGCTTCTACGCCGGCTGCCCAAGCAACGCCTCTGCAACGACGCCCACAATCATCGGCAAAAAGGTGAAAAGGTGGTGCCTTTGGCTGCTTCAGCACGCTCAACATATGCCTTGCAAGTTCCGACGTGTCGGAACACCGCACCGAGGTCGACGAAGGTCCTGCCGTGAAAGGCAGACCCGGGAATGCGTGCGAAACGTCTACCGCGTGGGTTGGTTGTGAAGCCGGTGAATGAAGGATCATGTGGCAGAGGGTGACGGAACGTGAGTGTGCGACTTGCCGCTGCGATGTCGTTCAAGCGTTCAACGGGCCGGCAGGTTCTGTCTGTCGTGGTCGAAAACGTCCGAGTTTTGCTGATTCCGAGGGGTAGGAGTGCTATGGTGGCGTGTACGAGGCGCTGGTGCGGCGCTCCGTCGATCGTGCCGGACGGACATGAGGCGGCCGAAGGCGGTCGTCAAGTGGTCGCGGAAATCAGTGGAGAAGTACTCGCCTGCGCTTTTCGTCGAAGACTCGCGACAGACGGTCTTCGGGAGACACGGGTGGTTGCACAAATGCGACCGTGCGTCAACGTGCAGCCATATTCGTGGATTATTTCGCCCCATTACGATAGCTTCGTCACTGCGCTCGCTGGTGTTGCTTGTTTTTGTTGACCTTCACTTGTGGCTCACACCCACTGTGGGGGATTGGCTGGTTTGTTGTTCTGCTTCTTCGACTTCTACATACTCGGCTTAGTGAAGCTGTGAGGAGTGACGAGTGGGTACGGAGGCAAAGCGCGCCCGGGGCGTGATCTCACGCGTCCTGGGGTCCACGTCGCTTCAGGTACGTGCGTGGTGCGTCCGTACGTCTAGTGCGCAATTTCCTTGGAACTTCCAGCAACTGGCAATTCCATTGAGGTGAGCGTGCGAGGATGTTCGTTGTAATTAACGAGAGCCAACGGTGGATGAGCTGGTATGAGATGGTGTTCAGAAATGAAGTGTTTGATCAACAAGGCGATGCCCGCCGTGGTGGTCTGATGGCCGTAAGGTACTCGGCTGCTGACCCGCAGGTGGTGGGATCGAATCCCGGCCGCGGCGGCTGCATTTCCCTGTGCTCAGATTAGGGTGCACGTGAAAGAACCCCAGGTGGTCGAAATTTTCCCATAATCATATGGTGGTTTTGGGACGTCAAACCCCAAAGGTCAGTGGACATAGGAAAAGCACATCGGGGCTTTGCCGCTCCACCGTACAGCAGGTGTGTGCGGAGTGGGTCCTGTGGCGTTCTTTGCGATTTTAATTTGTGATGGGGAATAGTGTAGATGCGTAGACGTGGCGAGAGCACGCGTCTTCAGGTTCAGACGCCGCGTGAAGATGTGAAATAAAAATGCCTTCGCTTGCCACTGCAACTGTAAACAGAAACACCAACCAAACCCCATTTTCTAGAGGCTTTTTTATTTTTCGTTGCGAAACGGGTGAATTCGAAAAGCGGAAATAGCTTGGCACATACATACACACTTCTACACACATACATACATACACATCGCACATGCATACACATCGTATACACACTTCTAGCTTTCCTCCGAAACAGTAATGATAATTTCCTCAATAGTTTTATTAATATGAGTAGGAATGTTAAAAAAAATAAGAAACTTGAGTATGTACGTGTGAACATAACAAAATAAAAGAGACCCTCCATATATGAAATACACACGGAAACATTTATTTTCCCAGAGCAATCGTAAGTGTAAACACAGCTAGCGCACTCCCTGCACGCGAATACCGCGTCAGCCGGGGCGGCGTGCCGCCACCGTCTCGGACACTCGACGCACCCACGCCGTTTACCCCGGTATCATGGGTAAATCCGAACACTCCTTCTATCATTGAATTTATTGTCGAACTCACCCCGCAGGGGGTGAGTGGGCCGATCCCGGAGGTAGTGCAATACCGGGCCAACCCGTGGCGGAGGTGAAGCAAGCTTCAAGCACTCCGCCGCATCACAAAAATAAGTTTAATATCTTGGATCCAAATAGGATCCGTATCAGATATTAAGCTGATAAGAACAGATACTACACTTTGATCTTAGCCAAAAGGCCGAGAAGCGATGCAATTCATTAGCACGTAATTAAAATCCATTCTTTCACACCTCGTACTTAGTTCTGGCCAAAAGCCGGGCAAACAGTAGCAAAGCAATTCCGACGTCCACCCATGCACAACCAGCATTGTGCACCGACAGCGGCAGCGCTGGCTTCACGGCATTGCTTTTATCCCCAGTCCGCTTGAAGTTTCTAGTTTCGCTTACAAACATGTTAAAACTGAAACCTTCTTTTTCCCAGAGGTCGAAGCCACGCGTGCTTGCTTGCATGCGTACTCTCTATGCGCCCATGACGTCACACCAAATGCTTGCCGGCGAACATTATCAGGCATGTCGCGAGAGATGCTACAGCACTTGTTTTAAAAACTGATGCATAGTGTACATGTCCAACTCGAGCACCAAAGTCTGGAAGGAAAAAAAAAAAAAAAATGATTGTGCAAAATGTGAATACGTCACCCATCCAACATGGCTTCTACGCCGGCTGCCCAAGCAACGCCTCTGCAACGACGCCCACAATCATCGGCAAAAAGGTGAAAAGGTGGTGCCTTTGGCTGCTTCAGCACGCTCAACATATGCCTTGCAAGTTCCGACGTGTCGGAACACCGCACCGAGGTCGACGAAGGTCCTGCCGTGAAAGGCAGACCCGGGAATGCGTGCGAAACGTCTACCGCGTGGGTTGGTTGTGAAGCCGGTGAATGAAGGATCATGTGGCAGAGGGTGACGGAACGTGAGTGTGCGACTTGCCGCTGCGATGTCGTTCAAGCGTTCAACGGGCCGGCAGGTTCTGTCTGTCGTGGTCGAAAACGTCCGAGTTTTGCTGATTCCGAGGGGTAGGAGTGCTATGGTGGCGTGTACGAGGCGCTGGTGCGGCGCTCCGTCGATCGTGCCGGACGGACATGAGGCGGCCGAAGGCGGTCGTCAAGTGGTCGCGGAAATCAGTGGAGAAGTACTCGCCTGCGCTTTTCGTCGAAGACTCGCGACAGACGGTCTTCGGGAGACACGGGTGGTTGCACAAATGCGACCGTGCGTCAACGTGCAGCCATATTCGTGGATTATTTCGCCCCATTACGATAGCTTCGTCACTGCGCTCGCTGGTGTTGCTTGTTTTTGTTGACCTTCACTTGTGGCTCACACCCACTGTGGGGGATTGGCTGGTTTGTTGTTCTGCTTCTTCGACTTCTACATACTCGGCTTAGTGAAGCTGTGAGGAGTGACGAGTGGGTACGGAGGCAAAGCGCGCCCGGGGCGTGATCTCACGCGTCCTGGGGTCCACGTCGCTTCAGGTACGTGCGTGGTGCGTCCGTACGTCTAGTGCGCAATTTCCTTGGAACTTCCAGCAACTGGCAATTCCATTGAGGTGAGCGTGCGAGGATGTTCGTTGTAATTAACGAGAGCCAACGGTGGATGAGCTGGTATGAGATGGTGTTCAGAAATGAAGTGTTTGATCAACAAGGCGATGCCCGCCGTGGTGGTCTGATGGCCGTAAGGTACTCGGCTGCTGACCCGCAGGTGGTGGGATCGAATCCCGGCCGCGGCGGCTGCATTTCCCTGTGCTCAGATTAGGGTGCACGTGAAAGAACCCCAGGTGGTCGAAATTTTCCCATAATCATATGGTGGTTTTGGGACGTCAAACCCCAAAGGTCAGTGGACATAGGAAAAGCACATCGGGGCTTTGCCGCTCCACCGTACAGCAGGTGTGTGCGGAGTGGGTCCTGTGGCGTTCTTTGCGATTTTAATTTGTGATGGGGAATAGTGTAGATGCGTAGACGTGGCGAGAGCACGCGTCTTCAGGTTCAGACGCCGCGTGAAGATGTGAAATAAAAATGCCTTCGCTTGCCACTGCAACTGTAAACAGAAACACCAACCAAACCCCATTTTCTAGAGGCTTTTTTATTTTTCGTTGCGAAACGGGTGAATTCGAAAAGCGGAAATAGCTTGGCACATACATACACACTTCTACACACATACATACATACACATCGCACATGCATACACATCGTATACACACTTCTAGCTTTCCTCCGAAACAGTAATGATAATTTCCTCAATAGTTTTATTAATATGAGTAGGAATGTTAAAAAAAATAAGAAACTTGAGTATGTACGTGTGAACATAACAAAATAAAAGAGACCCTCCATATATGAAATACACACGGAAACATTTATTTTCCCAGAGCAATCGTAAGTGTAAACACAGCTAGCGCACTCCCTGCACGCGAATACCGCGTCAGCCGGGGCGGCGTGCCGCCACCGTCTCGGACACTCGACGCACCCACGCCGTTTACCCCGGTATCATGGGTAAATCCGAACACTCCTTCTATCATTGAATTTATTGTCGAACTCACCCCGCAGGGGGTGAGTGGGCCGATCCCGGAGGTAGTGCAATACCGGGCCAACCCGTGGCGGAGGTGAAGCAAGCTTCAAGCACTCCGCCGCATCACAAAAATAAGTTTAATATCTTGGATCCAAATAGGATCCGTATCAGATATTAAGCTGATAAGAACAGATACTACACTTTGATCTTAGCCAAAAGGCCGAGAAGCGATGCAATTCATTAGCACGTAATTAAAATCCATTCTTTCACACCTCGTACTTAGTTCTGGCCAAAAGCCGGGCAAACAGTAGCAAAGCAATTCCGACGTCCACCCATGCACAACCAGCATTGTGCACCGACAGCGGCAGCGCTGGCTTCACGGCATTGCTTTTATCCCCAGTCCGCTTGAAGTTTCTAGTTTCGCTTACAAACATGTTAAAACTGAAACCTTCTTTTTCCCAGAGGTCGAAGCCACGCGTGCTTGCTTGCATGCGTACTCTCTATGCGCCCATGACGTCACACCAAATGCTTGCCGGCGAACATTATCAGGCATGTCGCGAGAGATGCTACAGCACTTGTTTTAAAAACTGATGCATAGTGTACATGTCCAACTCGAGCACCAAAGTCTGGAAGGAAAAAAAAAAAAAAAATGATTGTGCAAAATGTGAATACGTCACCCATCCAACATGGCTTCTACGCCGGCTGCCCAAGCAACGCCTCTGCAACGACGCCCACAATCATCGGCAAAAAGGTGAAAAGGTGGTGCCTTTGGCTGCTTCAGCACGCTCAACATATGCCTTGCAAGTTCCGACGTGTCGGAACACCGCACCGAGGTCGACGAAGGTCCTGCCGTGAAAGGCAGACCCGGGAATGCGTGCGAAACGTCTACCGCGTGGGTTGGTTGTGAAGCCGGTGAATGAAGGATCATGTGGCAGAGGGTGACGGAACGTGAGTGTGCGACTTGCCGCTGCGATGTCGTTCAAGCGTTCAACGGGCCGGCAGGTTCTGTCTGTCGTGGTCGAAAACGTCCGAGTTTTGCTGATTCCGAGGGGTAGGAGTGCTATGGTGGCGTGTACGAGGCGCTGGTGCGGCGCTCCGTCGATCGTGCCGGACGGACATGAGGCGGCCGAAGGCGGTCGTCAAGTGGTCGCGGAAATCAGTGGAGAAGTACTCGCCTGCGCTTTTCGTCGAAGACTCGCGACAGACGGTCTTCGGGAGACACGGGTGGTTGCACAAATGCGACCGTGCGTCAACGTGCAGCCATATTCGTGGATTATTTCGCCCCATTACGATAGCTTCGTCACTGCGCTCGCTGGTGTTGCTTGTTTTTGTTGACCTTCACTTGTGGCTCACACCCACTGTGGGGGATTGGCTGGTTTGTTGTTCTGCTTCTTCGACTTCTACATA
Organism: Rhipicephalus microplus; assembly: GCF_043290135.1. Classification (NCBI taxonomy): domain Eukaryota; kingdom Metazoa; phylum Arthropoda; class Arachnida; order Ixodida; family Ixodidae; genus Rhipicephalus; species Rhipicephalus microplus. The sequence continues at coordinate 85,808,346 of NC_134705.1, read as the reverse complement.
CTCGGCTTAGTGAAGCTGTGAGGAGTGACGAGTGGGTACGGAGGCAAAGCGCGCCCGGGGCGTGATCTCACGCGTCCTGGGGTCCACGTCGCTTCAGGTACGTGCGTGGTGCGTCCGTACGTCTAGTGCGCAATTTCCTTGGAACTTCCAGCAACTGGCAATTCCATTGAGGTGAGCGTGCGAGGATGTTCGTTGTAATTAACGAGAGCCAACGGTGGATGAGCTGGTATGAGATGGTGTTCAGAAATGAAGTGTTTGATCAACAAGGCGATGCCCGCCGTGGTGGTCTGATGGCCGTAAGGTACTCGGCTGCTGACCCGCAGGTGGTGGGATCGAATCCCGGCCGCGGCGGCTGCATTTCCCTGTGCTCAGATTAGGGTGCACGTGAAAGAACCCCAGGTGGTCGAAATTTTCCCATAATCATATGGTGGTTTTGGGACGTCAAACCCCAAAGGTCAGTGGACATAGGAAAAGCACATCGGGGCTTTGCCGCTCCACCGTACAGCAGGTGTGTGCGGAGTGGGTCCTGTGGCGTTCTTTGCGATTTTAATTTGTGATGGGGAATAGTGTAGATGCGTAGACGTGGCGAGAGCACGCGTCTTCAGGTTCAGACGCCGCGTGAAGATGTGAAATAAAAATGCCTTCGCTTGCCACTGCAACTGTAAACAGAAACACCAACCAAACCCCATTTTCTAGAGGCTTTTTTATTTTTCGTTGCGAAACGGGTGAATTCGAAAAGCGGAAATAGCTTGGCACATACATACACACTTCTACACACATACATACATACACATCGCACATGCATACACATCGTATACACACTTCTAGCTTTCCTCCGAAACAGTAATGATAATTTCCTCAATAGTTTTATTAATATGAGTAGGAATGTTAAAAAAAATAAGAAACTTGAGTATGTACGTGTGAACATAACAAAATAAAAGAGACCCTCCATATATGAAATACACACGGAAACATTTATTTTCCCAGAGCAATCGTAAGTGTAAACACAGCTAGCGCACTCCCTGCACGCGAATACCGCGTCAGCCGGGGCGGCGTGCCGCCACCGTCTCGGACACTCGACGCACCCACGCCGTTTACCCCGGTATCATGGGTAAATCCGAACACTCCTTCTATCATTGAATTTATTGTCGAACTCACCCCGCAGGGGGTGAGTGGGCCGATCCCGGAGGTAGTGCAATACCGGGCCAACCCGTGGCGGAGGTGAAGCAAGCTTCAAGCACTCCGCCGCATCACAAAAATAAGTTTAATATCTTGGATCCAAATAGGATCCGTATCAGATATTAAGCTGATAAGAACAGATACTACACTTTGATCTTAGCCAAAAGGCCGAGAAGCGATGCAATTCATTAGCACGTAATTAAAATCCATTCTTTCACACCTCGTACTTAGTTCTGGCCAAAAGCCGGGCAAACAGTAGCAAAGCAATTCCGACGTCCACCCATGCACAACCAGCATTGTGCACCGACAGCGGCAGCGCTGGCTTCACGGCATTGCTTTTATCCCCAGTCCGCTTGAAGTTTCTAGTTTCGCTTACAAACATGTTAAAACTGAAACCTTCTTTTTCCCAGAGGTCGAAGCCACGCGTGCTTGCTTGCATGCGTACTCTCTATGCGCCCATGACGTCACACCAAATGCTTGCCGGCGAACATTATCAGGCATGTCGCGAGAGATGCTACAGCACTTGTTTTAAAAACTGATGCATAGTGTACATGTCCAACTCGAGCACCAAAGTCTGGAAGGAAAAAAAAAAAAAAAATGATTGTGCAAAATGTGAATACGTCACCCATCCAACATGGCTTCTACGCCGGCTGCCCAAGCAACGCCTCTGCAACGACGCCCACAATCATCGGCAAAAAGGTGAAAAGGTGGTGCCTTTGGCTGCTTCAGCACGCTCAACATATGCCTTGCAAGTTCCGACGTGTCGGAACACCGCACCGAGGTCGACGAAGGTCCTGCCGTGAAAGGCAGACCCGGGAATGCGTGCGAAACGTCTACCGCGTGGGTTGGTTGTGAAGCCGGTGAATGAAGGATCATGTGGCAGAGGGTGACGGAACGTGAGTGTGCGACTTGCCGCTGCGATGTCGTTCAAGCGTTCAACGGGCCGGCAGGTTCTGTCTGTCGTGGTCGAAAACGTCCGAGTTTTGCTGATTCCGAGGGGTAGGAGTGCTATGGTGGCGTGTACGAGGCGCTGGTGCGGCGCTCCGTCGATCGTGCCGGACGGACATGAGGCGGCCGAAGGCGGTCGTCAAGTGGTCGCGGAAATCAGTGGAGAAGTACTCGCCTGCGCTTTTCGTCGAAGACTCGCGACAGACGGTCTTCGGGAGACACGGGTGGTTGCACAAATGCGACCGTGCGTCAACGTGCAGCCATATTCGTGGATTATTTCGCCCCATTACGATAGCTTCGTCACTGCGCTCGCTGGTGTTGCTTGTTTTTGTTGACCTTCACTTGTGGCTCACACCCACTGTGGGGGATTGGCTGGTTTGTTGTTCTGCTTCTTCGACTTCTACATACTCGGCTTAGTGAAGCTGTGAGGAGTGACGAGTGGGTACGGAGGCAAAGCGCGCCCGGGGCGTGATCTCACGCGTCCTGGGGTCCACGTCGCTTCAGGTACGTGCGTGGTGCGTCCGTACGTCTAGTGCGCAATTTCCTTGGAACTTCCAGCAACTGGCAATTCCATTGAGGTGAGCGTGCGAGGATGTTCGTTGTAATTAACGAGAGCCAACGGTGGATGAGCTGGTATGAGATGGTGTTCAGAAATGAAGTGTTTGATCAACAAGGCGATGCCCGCCGTGGTGGTCTGATGGCCGTAAGGTACTCGGCTGCTGACCCGCAGGTGGTGGGATCGAATCCCGGCCGCGGCGGCTGCATTTCCCTGTGCTCAGATTAGGGTGCACGTGAAAGAACCCCAGGTGGTCGAAATTTTCCCATAATCATATGGTGGTTTTGGGACGTCAAACCCCAAAGGTCAGTGGACATAGGAAAAGCACATCGGGGCTTTGCCGCTCCACCGTACAGCAGGTGTGTGCGGAGTGGGTCCTGTGGCGTTCTTTGCGATTTTAATTTGTGATGGGGAATAGTGTAGATGCGTAGACGTGGCGAGAGCACGCGTCTTCAGGTTCAGACGCCGCGTGAAGATGTGAAATAAAAATGCCTTCGCTTGCCACTGCAACTGTAAACAGAAACACCAACCAAACCCCATTTTCTAGAGGCTTTTTTATTTTTCGTTGCGAAACGGGTGAATTCGAAAAGCGGAAATAGCTTGGCACATACATACACACTTCTACACACATACATACATACACATCGCACATGCATACACATCGTATACACACTTCTAGCTTTCCTCCGAAACAGTAATGATAATTTCCTCAATAGTTTTATTAATATGAGTAGGAATGTTAAAAAAAATAAGAAACTTGAGTATGTACGTGTGAACATAACAAAATAAAAGAGACCCTCCATATATGAAATACACACGGAAACATTTATTTTCCCAGAGCAATCGTAAGTGTAAACACAGCTAGCGCACTCCCTGCACGCGAATACCGCGTCAGCCGGGGCGGCGTGCCGCCACCGTCTCGGACACTCGACGCACCCACGCCGTTTACCCCGGTATCATGGGTAAATCCGAACACTCCTTCTATCATTGAATTTATTGTCGAACTCACCCCGCAGGGGGTGAGTGGGCCGATCCCGGAGGTAGTGCAATACCGGGCCAACCCGTGGCGGAGGTGAAGCAAGCTTCAAGCACTCCGCCGCATCACAAAAATAAGTTTAATATCTTGGATCCAAATAGGATCCGTATCAGATATTAAGCTGATAAGAACAGATACTACACTTTGATCTTAGCCAAAAGGCCGAGAAGCGATGCAATTCATTAGCACGTAATTAAAATCCATTCTTTCACACCTCGTACTTAGTTCTGGCCAAAAGCCGGGCAAACAGTAGCAAAGCAATTCCGACGTCCACCCATGCACAACCAGCATTGTGCACCGACAGCGGCAGCGCTGGCTTCACGGCATTGCTTTTATCCCCAGTCCGCTTGAAGTTTCTAGTTTCGCTTACAAACATGTTAAAACTGAAACCTTCTTTTTCCCAGAGGTCGAAGCCACGCGTGCTTGCTTGCATGCGTACTCTCTATGCGCCCATGACGTCACACCAAATGCTTGCCGGCGAACATTATCAGGCATGTCGCGAGAGATGCTACAGCACTTGTTTTAAAAACTGATGCATAGTGTACATGTCCAACTCGAGCACCAAAGTCTGGAAGGAAAAAAAAAAAAAAAATGATTGTGCAAAATGTGAATACGTCACCCATCCAACATGGCTTCTACGCCGGCTGCCCAAGCAACGCCTCTGCAACGACGCCCACAATCATCGGCAAAAAGGTGAAAAGGTGGTGCCTTTGGCTGCTTCAGCACGCTCAACATATGCCTTGCAAGTTCCGACGTGTCGGAACACCGCACCGAGGTCGACGAAGGTCCTGCCGTGAAAGGCAGACCCGGGAATGCGTGCGAAACGTCTACCGCGTGGGTTGGTTGTGAAGCCGGTGAATGAAGGATCATGTGGCAGAGGGTGACGGAACGTGAGTGTGCGACTTGCCGCTGCGATGTCGTTCAAGCGTTCAACGGGCCGGCAGGTTCTGTCTGTCGTGGTCGAAAACGTCCGAGTTTTGCTGATTCCGAGGGGTAGGAGTGCTATGGTGGCGTGTACGAGGCGCTGGTGCGGCGCTCCGTCGATCGTGCCGGACGGACATGAGGCGGCCGAAGGCGGTCGTCAAGTGGTCGCGGAAATCAGTGGAGAAGTACTCGCCTGCGCTTTTCGTCGAAGACTCGCGACAGACGGTCTTCGGGAGACACGGGTGGTTGCACAAATGCGACCGTGCGTCAACGTGCAGCCATATTCGTGGATTATTTCGCCCCATTACGATAGCTTCGTCACTGCGCTCGCTGGTGTTGCTTGTTTTTGTTGACCTTCACTTGTGGCTCACACCCACTGTGGGGGATTGGCTGGTTTGTTGTTCTGCTTCTTCGACTTCTACATACTCGGCTTAGTGAAGCTGTGAGGAGTGACGAGTGGGTACGGAGGCAAAGCGCGCCCGGGGCGTGATCTCACGCGTCCTGGGGTCCACGTCGCTTCAGGTACGTGCGTGGTGCGTCCGTACGTCTAGTGCGCAATTTCCTTGGAACTTCCAGCAACTGGCAATTCCATTGAGGTGAGCGTGCGAGGATGTTCGTTGTAATTAACGAGAGCCAACGGTGGATGAGCTGGTATGAGATGGTGTTCAGAAATGAAGTGTTTGATCAACAAGGCGATGCCCGCCGTGGTGGTCTGATGGCCGTAAGGTACTCGGCTGCTGACCCGCAGGTGGTGGGATCGAATCCCGGCCGCGGCGGCTGCATTTCCCTGTGCTCAGATTAGGGTGCACGTGAAAGAACCCCAGGTGGTCGAAATTTTCCCATAATCATATGGTGGTTTTGGGACGTCAAACCCCAAAGGTCAGTGGACATAGGAAAAGCACATCGGGGCTTTGCCGCTCCACCGTACAGCAGGTGTGTGCGGAGTGGGTCCTGTGGCGTTCTTTGCGATTTTAATTTGTGATGGGGAATAGTGTAGATGCGTAGACGTGGCGAGAGCACGCGTCTTCAGGTTCAGACGCCGCGTGAAGATGTGAAATAAAAATGCCTTCGCTTGCCACTGCAACTGTAAACAGAAACACCAACCAAACCCCATTTTCTAGAGGCTTTTTTATTTTTCGTTGCGAAACGGGTGAATTCGAAAAGCGGAAATAGCTTGGCACATACATACACACTTCTACACACATACATACATACACATCGCACATGCATACACATCGTATACACACTTCTAGCTTTCCTCCGAAACAGTAATGATAATTTCCTCAATAGTTTTATTAATATGAGTAGGAATGTTAAAAAAAATAAGAAACTTGAGTATGTACGTGTGAACATAACAAAATAAAAGAGACCCTCCATATATGAAATACACACGGAAACATTTATTTTCCCAGAGCAATCGTAAGTGTAAACACAGCTAGCGCACTCCCTGCACGCGAATACCGCGTCAGCCGGGGCGGCGTGCCGCCACCGTCTCGGACACTCGACGCACCCACGCCGTTTACCCCGGTATCATGGGTAAATCCGAACACTCCTTCTATCATTGAATTTATTGTCGAACTCACCCCGCAGGGGGTGAGTGGGCCGATCCCGGAGGTAGTGCAATACCGGGCCAACCCGTGGCGGAGGTGAAGCAAGCTTCAAGCACTCCGCCGCATCACAAAAATAAGTTTAATATCTTGGATCCAAATAGGATCCGTATCAGATATTAAGCTGATAAGAACAGATACTACACTTTGATCTTAGCCAAAGGCCGAGAAGCGATGCAATTCATTAGCACGTAATTAAAATCCATTCTTTCACACCTCGTACTTAGTTCTGGCCAAAAGCCGGGCAAACAGTAGCAAAGCAATTCCGACGTCCACCCATGCACAACCAGCATTGTGCACCGACAGCGGCAGCGCTGGCTTCACGGCATTGCTTTTATCCCCAGTCCGCTTGAAGTTTCTAGTTTCGCTTACAAACATGTTTAAAACTGAAACCTTCTTTTTCCCAGAGGTCGAAGCCACGCGTGCTTGCTTGCATGCGTACTCTCTATGCGCCCATGACGTCACACCAAATGCTTGCCGGCGAACATTATCAGGCATGTCGCGAGAGATGCTACAGCACTTGTTTTAAAAACTGATGCATAGTGTACATGTCCAACTCGAGCACCAAAGTCTGGAAGGAAAAAAAAAAAAAAATGATTGTGCAAAATGTGAATACGTCACCCATCCAACATGGCTTCTACGCCGGCTGCCCAAGCAACGCCTCTGCAACGACGCCCACAATCATCGGCAAAAAGGTGAAAAGGTGGTGCCTTTGGCTGCTTCAGCACGCTCAACATATGCCTTGCAAGTTCCGACGTGTCGGAACACCGCACCGAGGTCGACGAAGGTCCTGCCGTGAAAGGCAGACCCGGGAATGCGTGCGAAACGTCTACCGCGTGGGTTGGTTGTGAAGCCGGT